>NW_026973672.1:1262500-1287500 GCF_035594125.1 Scylla paramamosain
CCCCGCCTCAATACGCCTGTACCGCTCCACCCTTTCTCTTCCTGTCCCGCCTCGGCTCTGTCCCCGCTCCGCCTTTCTTAGTCCTGTGTTTCTTTCCCGAGTCTGCGGCCTGAGTTATGCCCGCAACTTACCTTAAGGTGTAGTTTTGAGGAGTTTTATGTACCCTATGGCGCAGGCTAAGCGGCGCTGGGTAACTATTAAACAGGACTATTTAGCGATCGACGCACCTAAGAGAGTGGTCGTAAAGCAGCGTGGCAGCGTGGCAGGCAGCAGCGGGCGCAGGTGTTGCCGCGGCTCCCATAAACACGGCCAGTATGTATTTCACGCCGTGTTTGTATTTTACCAGAATAACTGTCCAGACTCGCTTCAGACCGGGAACAGTGTGGCGCGGCAAAAATGAGCTCCCACTCAATAGGTCGTGAAAGAGTAAGGTGAATAAGAGTTGGCTGGCAGTCTAATAAAGTGCGGAGCGTGTGTCGCCGGAAACAATGCGGAGATGCAAAAATGACCTCCCACCCAATAGGTTGTGAAAGAGTATAAGGCTGGCTGGCAGTCCAATGAAGTACGGTGTGTGTTTCGCCTTAATAGCAAGACTAACTTACGATGGAGCGATAGCAGCAGCGGCGCCCCCACAGCCTCAGTGTGCCCTTGGTTCTGAAGTGTTAGGGAATTCCTCTCCCTACCAGAGTCTTCAGTATCCTTCATCCTCGTGTCGAAACAGTCAGTCACTCCACAGAAATAAGGAGTGAGTGAGTAAGTGAGTGAACGAGTGAGTTAGCCAGTTACAAAAATAAGTATTCAGTTCACAGAAGAAAGCAGTCAGTTAGGATCTCAGTCCTTAGAAATGGCGAAGCAATCGGTCAATCAGCCAGTCAGTCTCAGGAGATAGGTAGTCAGTAAATGCAGAGAAATTGTCCATCGACTTAGACACAGTCGGTCAATCATTCTCGAAATAAACAGTCAGTAAATTCAAAGAAATATACAATGAAGTTGGTTCGCAGACAGTCAGTGAGTCAGTTCGTCAATCAGTCAGTCTATATAAACAAACAAAGTTATTTCGGTTGACCAAATAGATTATTAGCCACTGTAAATATATTTAGTCAAAGTTCACTTCCCGTCTATGCTAATGCTGTATGTCACGCCACATGGTAAACAGCACTTTTTATTATTTATTTCCCCACCAAACCAATTATCATTATACGGTTACTGTTACCATTGCAAACTGTATGAATTGAATTAACTCCCCGATTACTATTTCACTGTACGATAGTTGATGATAAAAGTGATTGTTTCCAAACGGAACACCAACCAACACTCGCTATTGAAATGCCGCCTCCACCTCCACCTGGTTTTGTGTATTCATTTGTGTATCTGCGTATTTTTATCAAATGTGGAACAAAAATGTGTGTTAAGAGAAATTTTATTGTACACATTTATTTTTCCATTAGCGTATATCATTTATTAATTTTGGTGTGTGTGTGTGTGTGTGTGTGTGTGTGTGTGTGTGTGTGTGTGTGTGTGTGTTTTCAATATTATAAGGAGGTGCATTTCTCAGTGGAAAAGAGGATGACTTTTTGTGTGAGGATTAAAATGACAATCTGTAAAAGGGAAAGCGCGAAGTGATTTATTTACTGATTGGTTGTTGAAGTAATAAGTGATACAAGTTTAAATATCTAGATCACAAAGAAGGCGTAGGATGGAACTGACAGGTAAAGGTTCACTGAACTGATTTATGTGCGTCAGACTACGTGTTTGAATATATATTAAAATTTTGTAAGAGGTTTTTTATCGCTAAGGCAAGTAAAATATCAATGTATAATTATGGTGATTTCTCGAGTAACGCACTGCATTCACACTCTTCTAGTTCAGTCTTCTTTCAGTCCCGTGTCCTCTGATTATTAAGATTATCTAAGAGTATACTAAATAAGTACTGGCCACAAAGAGATTGTCGGTTAAGAATGCGGGTATGTCAGGTTTTGTGAGGGGAATTAGAGAGAGAGAGAGAGAGAGAGAGAGAGAGAGAGAGAGAGAGAGAGAGAGAGAGAGAGAGAGAGAGAGAGAGAGAGAATATGACACAATGGAAATGAACGCTGTAGGTTCTTTTACTTTTAACCGCGACTATATTTATGGTATTCTAATTATGTAAATATTTATGTGTTTATTCATGTATGTAATAGTCTGTCTGTCTGTCTATCTGTTTATCTACCTATCTTTAATTTTATCTTACTTATTCAGTATTTTTTCACTTTATTTTCTGTTTTTTTTTTTTTTTTTTTTAGTTAGGAATCCCTCCAGTATGTGTATGGTGTTGCGTGCCAGCCCGACACACTTTCCCGCCACGACCACTTACCGGTGCTGCTCTGCTCTGTACACTGCTGCTGCTGCTGCTGCTGCTGCTGCCATTATTTTGCCCTCCCTGATATTTATTTCTATTGGCAATACTTTCACGGGGACATTTCCAGTAACACACACCTCATGGCGAGTATTTTCTTCTTTATTTTGTTTTCCTTTCTGTCTTTTCTCTCAGCCACCTTCCATGTGTGTGTGTGTATATGTGTGTGTGAGCGAGTGTCTCTGTGTGTGTGGGTGTGTCTGCCTGCCTGTCTGTCTGTCTATCTATCTGCCTGCCTTCCTTCCTTTTTGTCTGTCTGTTAGCCCATCTACCTGTCTGTCTGTCTGCCTGTCTGCTTGTCTGTCTACCTGTCTATCCCTAAAAAAAAGTAACACAACCCTGGAACAAACTGAGTGTAGCGGAACAATAAGGAAATGAACTCTTACACACACACACACACACACACACACACACACACACACACACAGAGTAATTCCCGCGCCTTCCTTAACTGACTGGCGGCGTCTCCAGCTCATGAATTTTAAGGATTGAAACACTTCACAGTTTTGCTGGTATCAGACTAACCTTATAATTAGGAAAATAGTGTGTGCCGGTGTTAGGAATATTCAAGCAACATTAAGGCGGTGTTCATAAATTGGAAGCAAGTAGTGTTATTATGCACGCGCCGAGCATAACATTATTGCGCTGATAAATGAACGCGCCGCTACAAAATGCTCCCCGAAATGTATTAAGCCCTGGACCTCTCCCGTTGGTATTTATTTGTTTATTTATGAAGAGTTTTCCTTTATGTTTTATCCGTGGGTTGAGATTTGTTCTTTTCTTTTTTCTTTCTACCAACTTACTGTGGAGGTGAAGGTTAATGTATAGTTGTGCCATTGATAAAACTGCTCACAAATAATTTCCGTTCTCCACGAATTGGACCTCAAGATAGTTTTTTTTAGTCCCAGCGTAGCAGGCAAGTGTTGGTCTGTTATGTACCCACACACCAAGCACAATGCATCATTTCACTTACCAGAACTTGAAGCTCAAGATAATTTTTACTCCAGGCAGCAAGTGTTGGTCCGTTACGTACCCACAGAGTGATAAACTTGCCGTAAATCACAATCCTGAGGCGCCGCGGATGGGTAGAGCAACTCCTATTTGTCTTACGGCGTCAAGGCAGCGCGCCAGCAGAGATAATTAATGTGTCAGGAGGGAGCGCTTCAGCTGAGGTCACTGAGGGTGTAAGTGATTATGGAGACACGGGTGGTAAGGAGCTTTGCCCATGTAGCAGTTATAAGTGAAAGTGAAGTTACAAGGGAAGTCTTTTTATACGCATTTTCTGTATAAGAGGGGCCACAGAAAGGAAGAAAACGAAGCCCACTGAGATGCTTTCCCCTAAAGGAAAGTTGTCAAAAAGATTATCTAAAATTGGAGAAGTGTCATGAAGCTGCTGTCCCGCCATGATTGCAGGAAATTTATTGTTCTTATTTGATTAATCACTTACGAGTATGTGCGCCTAAAATATTGAAATACTAAAACATAGCCATCACAGCATGACAGCTATCGTGGCAGGAGCTTCCTCTTCCCAGCGGCCTCCAGAATAGTGTTTGAAATGGGTTGTATTGCTTTATCGCTTTCAACATTCCCACCCTCATATTAAACCTGCATTCTGGTGACGTCTTCCTGTAACGCTACGGGCTGTCGCGGCTGAACCAGAATACTTCGTCAGTAACAATTTTGCATTATAACCCACGTTAAGATGCAAGGATGACCATGAAATCTTGCTCGTTCACGACCCAGTGTTCTCTCAGCTTTATATTCCAAAACGCTGTATTACTATAATTACTGACGCTGAAGATCTCGCCTACATATCCCTAGTATAGAACATTTACAGACAAGCAATATGGGCTAGTTACAATTTTTTTTACGATTTTTTTTTTTTTTTTTTTTTTGTCCAACTTCGTTAAACTTGAATCCGCCACTCCTTGTCATGTCGTGATTACTACCGTTAATCTTCTCTAATTTTTTTTTTTTTTTTGCTTATTGTGTTAATTTTTCCTGTTTCTCTGTTCATCTTTTATTTTATAACCTTTTTTATGCTTATTTATGTTTCTATTCATGTAAAGATCTTGTCTAAATATCCCTTGTTAATTATAGAACGTTAGAATAAGAGCAGTAAGAAACATTACTTCAAAACACAATGCCTTGGTCAGGTGAGGCACACTGTCCAGCTCGCACCTTTCCCCTTTAAATCTCGAGTATCTGGTGCCCCACATACCAATTTTTTATTACCCCAAAATCTCGTAACTTTCTCGTGTCGGTATGAACCTTGACAAGCACGAGACTGGACACACACACACACACACACACACACACACACACACACACACACACACACACGGAGGTACTCATGCTTGTTAAGATAAATGAAAACGGATGAGAGGAGGAAGGGAAGGAGAGTAAAGAAAGATGAATGGAGAGAGAGAGAGAGAGAGAGAGAGAGAGAGAGAGAGAGAGGAGAGAGAGAGAGAGAGAGAGAGAGAGAGAGAGAGAGAGGGAGAGGGGGGGTTCGCACACCGATCACATGAGGCTGAAGGAGAAAATTTCTATACCCACATATTTATTACATTAAATCAACTGCAAATATCGTAATGATGAATGTTTATTGCACCCAAAACAAATTTTCTGTGGCACCTTGTCTCCCGTGCGTCATCAATAATTACCACTATTAAAAAGTCTAATATATTTGCTGGTAACGTATTTTCATCCAGAATATTCAGACAGTACGTTAACTAAAAGCTGTCGCTATATATATATATTTTTTCCTTTTCTTTCGTCGCCTTCCAAGCGTTAGTTGTTGGTTGGGGATGTGAATGAGTCTTGAATGATTTTTTCTACATCCAACATTTGCTGCTTCCATTCTTTGCAACTGTAGGAGTTAGCCAGTGCCTTCACTTTTTCATCCCTTTCACTAGTAAATCTGGAACTCTCCGTCTGTTTCTGCTCCATGCCATTAGTCTTTTAGGTATTTATTTGTGTATCTTATTGTGTGCGTGTGTTTAAGAAGAGATCTGACCAACGGGAAGAAAAGGAAAAGAAGTCCCATTGAGGTGCCAGTCACTTAAGGCAACAGTCCGAAGGCAAGTCTAATATTACAGTGCGAGGAGTCTTATACAAATGATAAACACACCTTCCACAAAATCCGCAGCCTGAGATTGCAAGCGGAACCTTGAGCCATGAATGATGATGAACAATTTTCATAACTCAGCGCGCCATGCATGAGAGAGAAGCGGCCGTGATTTTTATTGTAATCGTAAAATACAACGTTCCAGTTTATTGCAAATATGGAGTAATGGGAAAATCAGATTGGAATTTTTCAGCCAGGTTATGTATTGAGTTTGTTGCGCAGTGTGCGTTGTTTTGCGCGATGATGATGAGTGTGCGGGCCCGGCGGTGGAGAGTTACTGCTGTTTGTGCTGCTGCTGGTGTGGCCGTGTGGCTGCCGCGCTGCTGTGCATGATGTATGGCACAGGATGTAGGCAGATGTGTTGAATCTGACACACGAGAAAAGTATAATGTGATGTATTTGCACATAGCGAAAATACATGCATTTTTAAATAGATAAAGAAAGAAGGAAGGAAGGAATGAAAGATAAATGGAGAAGGGAAAAGAAGTAAAGAAGAAAGGCAAGAAAGAAAGATTAAAGAAAATGAAGAAAGAAAAGAAAAGCAGATAAAAGAATAGAAAGAAGAAAAGAAAGAACGAAAAAATAAGAGAAAAATTGAAAAAAATGAAAAAAGGGAAGAGAGAGAGAGAGAGAGAGAGAGAGAGAGAGAGAGAGAGAGAGAGAGAGAGAGAGAGAGAGAGAGAGAAAGCTGGTTCATAAGAGATTTTTGTCAAAAATACTGGAAATGTGCATGAAATCTTGTGTTTAAACATCATGAGAGAGAGAGAGAGAGAGAGAGAGAGAGAGAGAGAGAGAGAGAGAGAGAGAGAGAGAGAGATAGCGGCGTGCGTGTGAGTGTTTCCATGATTAAAGCGACAGAAGCAAGACTGACAGGGAATTTTCACGATGAAAGAGAGAGAGAGAGAGAGAGAGAGAGAGAGAGAGAGAGAGAGAGAGAGAGAGAGAGAGAGAGAGAGAGAAATGTCAGACGGTGAGAGTTGCTGGCTGCGTTTGACGTGTGATGAAAGTGAATAATGAATAATTACAAGATAGATGCAGCAGCACTGGAGTGAATAACAAAGAGCATGATGCAGAACAATCCCAACGAACAATCAGGAATCATCATTTAATTGCAACCATTTTTTTTATTTTTTTTATCAAAGCAAATCTGTCTCGAAAGGCAACTTATTTTTTTTTGTTATTTTATTTTATTTTATTTTATTCGACACTTAAATCGTTAAAATATCAAAAAATAAATAAATAGATCCTCGAACTTATATTGAAACGGCTCAAGTTGATCTGAAGTTAACGAAAGAAATGTATTTGAAACTCCGCAACAGACTATATGGTGGACATCTGGTGTATCGGAACGGCAGGCTGAAAGTGTTATAGGAAGGGGTGAGCAGGTGGAAGGCTACATGTAGAGAGAAGTTTTGCTGAGGTAGCGTGGAAGAGGACTTTATCAGGTTGAGTAGTAAATTTATTAAGAGCTCATTATCTGGCTGTGGTCTGTGTCTTTTAACAGCTGACAAGTCACGCGTTATCACTTGCAATTATAAAAATCCTGGGAGCGGTTATTATCTGCCTGTGTTTCAGTTGTAATGTTTACCTTGAAAACACAACTCGTTTTTTGTAATATATTGTTATTTTACTCCTATGAGTGTATTATTTAAATGAAAAAAAGTGATGTAAGGAAGCATTGCAGTAGGTAAATTATTGAACGTCACTTATTCGTCACTGTCATGTGTGGAAGTTACTGAGGAGTCGTGTGCTAGACTCACGTAGCATTGATTTCAAGAGTGATGGTTTTCGTAAATAAATGAATACGAAAAATGAGGCGAAAACACTGAGTGAGACAAAGCTCCTCAGAAATTATTACTCGTATTGATATTTTCATGTATTTAGAAACAAATAGTACTCATAAAAATACCTGATTTATACTTTTTTTGCATCTCTCATTGTTTTGATCACATAAGGATATTGATTTTTTTTTTCTTTTCGTCTTTATTCATTGGTTTAATAAAGTCATTACTCTATAATTCAATACCAGATTGCGAGTGTGGCACGCGCCGTCTGTGTGACGCTCATTGATTTACCAGCTGTGACACTCCCATGTATCTTTCTAATTAAGCAGAAAAAAACAGTAGTTATGTATCCAGCAATGGCGTTTACGTGTCCTGCGATGATGAGGCTTTGGGTTGCTGCGATGTACTCATTGCTTCTGCAGGTAAAAAAAAATAAAATAGTTAATAAAATAAAATAAACTGGCTTCCTCGAAAAGGTTAAGTAAATAAAAGCTTGAAAGAAGACTTGGAGACGAACATTATCATCTCTTGTGGCAAACACTGAATTATACAGTCATGCAGTGTCCCCGTCAGCTGCTGCTCTGCTCACTGAAGCTGCTGGGAACACTCATTATTTCTGCACTGGATTGAATCGAACGCGCTCGGCCAGACAAGTTTCATTATTAACGAAGTGTGTTACATGACATGCACTTTCATGGATTGCAATTTTTTTTGTTTTTTTTTTTGTTTGGTGTTTCTTTGTTTTTTTATGGTTTTATTGTGACGTGACCTACATTTTTTTTTTTTTCGTTCTTGCTTGTGTGTGGTGATTTTTTTTCTTTTATTTTTATTCGTCCGTGTCCTTTGCCTGTAGTGTTTTTTTTTTTTCTTCAGTCCTTATAGTTTACAAGTAACGTGTCTCTTTCATTTTGTCCGTGTTCTCTCTCTCTCTCTCTCTCTCTCTCTCTCTCTCTCTCTCTCTCTCTCTCTCTCTCTCTCTCTCTCTCTCTCTCTCTCTCTCTCTCTCTCTCTCTCTCTCTCTCTCTCTTTTTTATAATAGTATCTTATTATCTAGTAATATAATACCAATTGGGAAATCTTCCCTTTAATTTTTCGTTTTCTTTCCTTTTAAGATTCTTTGATTGTACTGTCTGCAGTATGCTAACGTTAATATAAGATGACGTTCAAATCTTAATGAAAAGACATGCAGAAAAATAAAAGAACAAAGAATAAAATAAAGATGAAAAGAAAAAAGAAACAGCACACTAACAATAAGAATAAAAGGAAAGAATGAGATAAATATCAAACTCCACATACGAAGAACAAAGATTATAAATATCAAACTCTACATACGAAGAACAAAGATAATGAATATCAAACTCTACATACGAAGAACAAAGATTAATGACAAAAACGGAGAAAAGAAAAGCTAATGCAAAGAACCAAAGAGAAAAAGGAGAGAACAAAAGAACCAACCCACAAAACAAGTAAGAGCAAAAAATGGTGTTCGCAATAAAACAACATAAAAACTTGCCAAACAACACAAGAGAGAAACTCTGGAGAGAGAACTGACTTAAATAAAAATACAGATGATGACTGACTGCCAGTGAGAGAGAGAGAGAGAGAGAGAGAGAGAGAGAGAGAGAGAGAGAGAGAGAGAGAGAGAGAGAGAGAGAGAGAGAGAGAGAGTTACGTAAAATTTAGTTTTCACTCGATTGACGTAAATCTGTGTACGTCTAAATATAATTCTTACCATTTCTAGTCTATTTCTATGATTTTTGCTCAATCTTTTTAATCTGTTAAACCTTTAATTTTAATCTATTAATATTTTGATAACTTTTTACTTTCTGTTGATTTTAGCTGAATGCCAAACCGTAAATTATTTTCACTATTTAATATTTGAATATAACGATGTTTTCTGTCTATCCTCGAGTCACCTTCAAAACCTTCAAAACTGACGAATACAACAAAGCAACAGACGCATCATTTTTCCTCTCTCACAGCGAAGTACAGAAACAGAGGAATGAGCGAGTATCCTTCAAACTCACACAGGGAAGCTTGCCACGCAGAGGTAGAAAATACTTTTGAACATTCCGGAGCGGCAACGCGGCGAGAGAGCGGAGGTGGCAGCTTAGTGAAGGCAGAGGAAAGCAGAGGAGATATGGAGGTGACAGCAGTGATGGAATGCTGGGACCGTATTCTCTAGCTTGTCGCCGTCTTACCTCGAACACTTTTAACACGATTTAGAGAATGATATTGTGGTTTTCAAGGGTATTTTTACAGTGTTAGCGGATGTTCGACAGGCAGAGAAAGATTATTTAAGGAACTGGGGTAACTGAGGAGGAGTAACATGGAGTGGAATAGTGGAATAAATAGATAAGCAAGGTGTGTACTGGGGTGTTTTGGGATTATTACATAGGATTATCAGTAAAGTGGAGTGCTATCAGATAGGCATGAAACTAGATAGGCAGATGAACAAGAAACTAAGTAGAAAGAATTATTTGGTTTTGTAATATTCAACAGAATTCCCAGTAGACTGCGTGCAACAACAGCTTTCATAAATTAATGTAAGTTGTAGCAAATTTTTATACCATCTTGTTATCATTTAGTAGACTGTTAAATTTACTTTAATTTTATGCTCGCCTCATCAACTCCACGGCTTCAGGGTTTAGCCATCTTTTCTAATAATCGTACTATCTCTGTTTTCGTTCATTTTCGTCTTATTTTTTTATATAATTATTTATTTATTTATTTATTTTTAATATTGCAGATAATTTGCTTTTAGTGTTTCTCGAGGCTGTCAGTTTATTACCGTCGTTCCTCTGTGCATCTTTTTATTGTAAGAGATGTAACATGTCACGAGTTGGAAGATTGGATAGATAACTTTTCCTTTGTCTAAAGTTCACCGGAATTGCAGATGCTGCCGCTGTTTGACATTTCATAGTTCTACAAAATACATTAAATGAAGCGAACAAATACTGAAGCAAAAAAAAAAAAAAGAAAATGAGTGGTGGGAACTTTTCATGCGGGCGCGAGGAACAGCGAGCGAAAGCAATTAAAAGTTCAGATGCAAAGAGAAATTGGCATTACCGGTGTGGCGCGATTATACAAGACACCGCGACCTGAATACAGTTTTCATGCCTTGGAAAAAAAAAAAAAAAAAAAAAAAATATATATATATATATATATATATATATATATATATATATATATATATATATATATATATATATATATATATATATATATATATATATATATATATATATATATATATATATATATATATATATATATATATATATATATAAACAGGAAAAAAACTTGTCATGTAAAGAAGTGTTGTGATAGACAGACAGAGGCACGTATACCTGGTGAAGCAGCTGGTCAGTAGTGATCTTGTACGTGACTGCCAGGGATTTAACGTGTCTGGTTGCGTCATCTGCTTGGTGAAGTGATTGCCAGGTCAAGGAAATGTCAGATGAAGTTAGTGCTGGTAAGTTAATGATGAAGTGAATGTTAAATTAAGTGCTAGTAAAGTGAACTGCCTTTTGAAGTGTCAGTGAAGATTGGGCTACTAAAATGACTTTCGGGTGAAGTGACTGGGTGAAGTGAAGGTGAAGTGAAGGTGAAGATAGTGCTGATGAAGTGGATGAAATAGAGGTGAAATGGTGAAGTCACAGCACGGGGAAATGGATGTTGGTGAAGTGACCTTTCATAATGTAATCTAAGCTTTTAAATGAACGTTGATTAAGCTGCATTTTCTCTCTCTCTCTCTCTCTCTCTCTCTCTCTCTCTCTCTCTCTCTCTCTCTCTCTCTCTCTCTCTCTCTCTCTCTCTCTCTCTCTCTCTCTCTCGCGGTTAGGTTAGGTGTGATTTGATTTTCTCTGCCTAAGGTTACGATGTGTCGGTTGTAGGTTACATTGTCACACCATGAATAGGTTAAATTTAGTGTTAAGAATTAGATATACCATTATACTTCACCAGTGTACCCAAGTCTCCTTATTACATAATTACTTTGTGTTGAGCTAATTCAGTGGCAGCCATGCAACGCTTATCACTGAAAACAATACCACGTCTGACTACATTCTGCATCTTGTTGCAAACCTTTATTTTTTGCGTGAGGAATAAAAAAAAAAAATTCATACGTTGCTCTGTGGTGATTTAGAGGCATTCGTACACCACACTGTTAACAGGAAACACACCACCACGTCTGACAGCACACTGGGGCCTCTTCTTGCAAACCTTGACTCGTGTGTTGAATTAAAAAAATCCTCTCTCCTTACGTTATGTTGTGCTGATTTAGAGGCATTCCTTCAACAGACTTTACAGTAAACACATTACCACGTCCGACTGACTGTTTATTGTAAACCTTCACTTGTGTATTGAATGAAAATAATGAATAAATAAAATAATAATTGCAATAAGAAATTTTTTTTTTTTTTTTTTTAGTTTGTGTTGCACTAATTTAAAGACATTCCCACGGCACTTTCAACATTAAACACACACCCACGTCTCTCTACACACTGCCGTCTCTTGTTGCAGACCCTCACTTGTGTGCTGAATGAGAAGTGCGTGAGTTGCTGAAGGAGAGAAGGAAGGCGGTGCTCAGACGCAGGCACCGAGTCAATTAAGAGCACTTGGCGGGGTCAGTGTGAGCCTCAGGGACTCTCTTTGCTCTGATAAAAGGAAAGAAGGATCAAAGGCGTGCTCTGCTCCATCCTCTAGCTGAGAGAGGCGAGTCGCTACCGCCAAGAGACAAAAAAAATGCTGGAGAGGTGCTATCCTTTTTCTCTAGCCAGTGGAAATCCGCACCGCCTGCCTCCACTGCGTTGCGCTCCATCCTGGGATAAAAGTTAACTACTACGTATTCGTGATAACTGAGATAAAGAAATGTATAGGAAAGGAGATTATTCTGTTACGGTGATTACTTACCATTGTTATGTCTGTCTCTGTGTGTGTGTGTGTGTGTGTGTGTTTAGAGAGAGAGAGAGAGAGAGAGAGAGAGAGAGATTGGGGGCGGGGAATGAATACAGATGGGTATAGTTTTAGGAAGTGCGAGGCAATGCATATCATGTGTTTCCCTTCCACTGGTTACAGAGGTCGTTGCCAGACCGTCCCTGCAGTGTTGCCACCGTACCTCCAGTGTTATCATCGAGGGGGGGAGGACGGTATAGTGACAGTTGGAATGTGAACAGTATTTTATCAATCTGTACCAAAACATTGTTACGTCAACTCCTTTTGGTGTTGCGAGAATTATTAGGCTCTTCCAGGAAATATTACAGAACAGCATGACTTCGTTGACGCGGCGCCGTGACAATCATCCATCCCTGAAGTGTTGAAATTCCAGTTGTATTTCTTTATTGATACTGCAGCGCGTCACAGCGACAGGCACAACAAGGATAATCGTTTTTGTACGCTGTAAGTGGTCAGTAATTTTTTTTTTTTTTTTTTTTTAGTAAGCTTGCGTTTGAATGTGAAATAAAAAGTTCTCTCACCTGACGAGCAAGAGGCGAGGCGTGTTATTTGAGGGATTTCGACAAAAAAATATTAGACTCTATCTCTAATAAAATAAAATGGTCTTTCCATTAAAATTTCATTTCAAAAAACATGTCAGCCGTTCCATGCAGATATTTGCTTCAGAAAAAAACCGGTTCACTTTATTCAGGCAATAACTGTAATCTGGCGTGTTATTCCGCCCGATGCGCCGCGACTCGTGCCACGCTTCGGTGTAAAATGTCATGTTTTTCTGAGCGATCTGGCGTGGCGGCGAGGTACAAAACTCGCCCCGACGTAGAGTTATGGCCGATGGCTCTTGACTCGTATCTTTTTTTATAGTTAATGGCTCATCGCTCATTCTTTACTTTTAGACGTGCCAGAAGTCATATTGCAGCGGGTGAAATAGAGGCAAACAGTGAGAAGCGAGCGGGCCGTGTGTGTTGTAGATATATTGCATTGGCTGGTTAACTGATTCTTCCTGTGCCGTAATGGGTATCGTGGTAGGCGTGGAGTGAAGAGCTGGAAGTAAGGGAAGTATGTAGTTTTCCTTCGTATTCTTAATCATTTGACTGTTGTGGCTTCTCAAGCTTAATGAAATGGTCTACCGTAAATATATACTGGAAATACACCACTGACAGCAAAGGGACATTATCTATCAGTGATATTGTTTAAAATTGTTCATAAAAAGTAATAAGTGTAAGTAATAAGCTCGGTGCCTTGACAGAAGGCAGTAAAAAGGCTAAATGAAAAAGGACCCATTGAAGGTGACACTTTCCAAACAGTGTATTAAAAAAAAATATTCAGAATTTAAGGATAATATCTTGAAACATCCCATCTCAAACAGCTCAAGTCAAGGGCAAGGATGATATACAAAAGCAAATAGGGAGTTCCAGAGTTTAGCAGCTGATGCACCTCACGCTGGATCGCCGTGACCGAACCACTATCAGAGCACTCAGAATAACACACCAACAGGAAGCTGCGAGGAACTTGTGTCGTTACAAAGCAGAATGTTCACGGCGATATGCACCACAACAGAGGGATGCACTAAATAATGAAGAGTTGTCCCACAAACCTTGACAGCTTTCTCACGCACTGCCAGACCTCTGTATTCATGCAACACTACACGTTTCCCTCTCATACGTATATGGATGCGATACTTAATCACGCCTCGTGTTTCCCAGCGGAGGATAATTTAACGTATCAGTTTCTGCAACATTTATCAAGATTGCTGTATTCACTGTCTATGGAACCCAATCTCCTTTTCGTTAAGTTTCACTCCCTTCAGCTTTCCAAGCCATAATTGGGATGATGAAGAAGCAGACAGCAGTTGTTTCTTCTCACTTTCATTGTCGAAAGTTTAACCCCTAGTATGGCTGCTGTGTGCATGGGGAAAAGCATGCTATATCGGCTTAATGTAATGTTATCCTACTGACTATGGAAGATTTGTTATATTCTTTATGTAAAGGTAGATATTGTATTATTAACCCCGTTTTTTCCCGCACTTGCAAACTTGAGATTACTATTAAACTATGCTAACTATTAAAGAAACGTAAGATGTTATGTGATAAATATTTCCCATGGTTAAGTTTTTGTAAGAAATTTTAATAGTATTAGATAAGGAAGGTTTGATAACCAACTGAGCATCGTTAATCCATCAGCCTAGAAACAGATATCTACAAATAAGTGGAACATCTCAGTCATGATAAATAATTATGAATGGTTTGAGGTTCGTTAAGAGTGAGAATAATAACACACGAACATAATATAGTCAAGAATATATTTACTTCACACACACACACACACACACACACACACACACATACACACACCTGGTGGTGTGAAATGAAAAGATTCTTTTTAATATAAACTTTTAGATGAAAGGAGGATATTCAAATTGATCAAGAAATATGAAACTGGAGGAGAAAAGCGTAAGTGAAATCTTATAAAAGACTGGAGTATATGCTGGAAAGGAAAGAAGAAGGTGAAGCAAAAAAGAGACACATGATTACGGTACCAACCAGTACTATTCAGTGTACAACCTTATACAATCTACTCCTACAAACATATACATCGTTTTTACATTTTTTGTCCTCTCTCGTAAAGAATGACGGTATGAGGAGAGCAATAAGGAAGTGATTTGAATTCAAATTCCCTTGGAAATTCAAGCTTCTATGTATTTTTTACTATTTTCTCAACGTGAATTATCGATAATATCAGAAACGGGAACAGACCGGCATGCCTAAGGATGCTGTCCACTTAGGTTTGGTGGTTCGTGGCGGGGCTTGGCTGGTGTCTTCATAACTAGCCTGAATGATGACACATAAGCCTGTATTGTGAGTTGATGTTGTACAACCCTTGTTAGAGTATTATTAGAATTCTCAAAACTCCCGTGAAGATCCCAATAACATCCACTTGTGCCTGATGAAAAGTAGTCGAGATCAGATGGCTGAATGGATAGTTCACAACTGCCATTCTCCTATTGATGATATAGAATCCTTGTTAAATTAACGTTAGAATTTTCAAAACATCCCTGAAAATTCCAGTAACATCCACTTATGCCAGTTCAAAACTAGTCTGGATCAGACGCAGACACGTTTAATAATATTGTCCTTTATGACTCGCTTCAGTGAATGAGTTGTCGAGAATATTAATAACTGAACGGTATTATGATACTATCTGCTCCTTTTGAGTTTAATCATGAATGTTATTACGCTGATCACTGTTGTTGTCATTGTTGATGGAAAGGGAAATTGTGCATTTGTGTGTGAACGAACTGAGTTTTGGGGAATATCTGTTCGTGGTTACGTTTACTGCTGCAGCTCCTGTTTGTTTTCGTCTCCTGGGTGCACCACACTAACGCGCCACACACTGGGTTACGTTTACTGCTGCAGCTCCTATTTGTTTTCGTCTCCTGGGTGCACCACACTAACGCGCCACACACTGGGTTACGTTTACTGCTTCACCGTATGGGCGTATTATTATCAGGTACACCTCATTCATGCTTTAACCTTTAGTGGTACGCTGGTTTGAAAAATCTGAAAGTTCATTACAGCTTTTTCTTACGCAGCAGCAGGCCGCGTAATTTTATCTTGAGTCTCGTTACGAAAAGTACGATGTACGTCAGTGTGTGAAATATTATGAAAGACTGCACGAGAAAAGTCACGGTGAAGTAAACGTTATAAGTTGGCTCAGGGGAAACAAGTGTCACACACACACACACACACACACACACACACACACACACACACACACACACACACACACACACACACACTGAGACTTAACATTACACGCTGGAATGAAGATGAAGAGAACAGCGTAACACTCAATAAGGGAGACAGACACAGACAGACAGACAGACAGAGACGGAAGAGAGAGAGAGAGAGAGAGAGAGAGAGAGAGAGAGAGAGAGAGAGAGAGAGAGAGAGAGAGAGAGAGACCAATACAGGCAAAGTAAAAAAGATAACACAGAGTTCCTTCACATTACACACTGAAATGAAGACACCACGCCACCGCAGCGCTCACTCAATACGGGAGACACCCACGCAGCCAGCCACTGAGTGTGAATATGTAACGAGTACTCTCGCACAAAGCGGTAATGGCTCGAGGCAAAGTTAATGGCGCAGTGGTCGGAAATGGCGGAGCGAATCAACGCCGTTAATGGAGTGAGATGCATGGCGACCACCGCACTGTTTGGTTCGTGTTTAATGCCGCTTTTTGTGTGCGGCTGATGCGAGTGTCTTGAATAATGGTGGGAGTAATGGCGGCGGTGATGTGGTGGTGGTGGTGAGAGTGGGAGGAATGAAGCGTGATGGGATGAGGTAGTGATTGTGGTGGTGATAAAACTGGTGGTGTTGATTGTTGTTGTTGTTGTTGTTGTTGTTGTTGTTGTTGTTGTTTTAATAGTTGTCGTTGTAGTAGTAGTAGTAGTAGTAATAGTAGTTGTTGTTGTTGTTGTTGTTGTAGTATTAGTAGTAGTAATGGTGATGGTGGTGGTGGTGGTGGTAGAATTGGCGGCAGTAGTAATAAGTAGTGGTAAAAGTTTGTTATTATTGTTGGTGATGTAATACCAGTCATAATATTGGGCCTTGAGGACAGGGAGGCCGTGGATGGTGAGCGGTGAGTGGCGGGAGGCGGGTAGAGGAGAGATGGAAATCTATAAGAGACTGGAAACGTGAGAATGACGACTAGCACACGGAGAAAGTCTAGCACCTCAAAGGCACCGTGGGAGTCTGAAGTCCTTAAATGAAGATGCAAGTATCGCAGCGGTGAAAGCGACAAGGAGGGAACACTCGTGCGTGGAAATGAGTAACGCAGCTTGAGAATGTCCTCAGTAAACGTTTCACCTGAGAACTTGATGGGAATGAAATGCGCATGTAATGTAAAAGAAAGGAAGGTGTAAAGGGAAAAAGAATAATACTGAGGTTAATTTTTTTTTTTTTTTAGCTATTTTGTTATTTATTTATTATCTATTTTATCTTATTTATTATCATTATTATTTTCATACATGAAGATACGTTTAGTTAAGTCAGGTTACGGTAGTTTTAAGTCAGGTCAGGTCACGTAAAGGTAACTTAGGTTAGATTAAATTAGGTTATCTGGAAGAGAAGGACTGCACTGAAGATTGTTTAAGTTAGAGAGGGTCGAGAGGCAGAACACGGAACCTTATGAAAAAAAAAAAAAAAAAAACGTGATTTCAAGATGGAAACAATACAACTACAGACAATATTACAAAACAAGTATTAGCCGGACGGTGTAATATGGTTACTGCTGGTAATCGTCCTGTAATAATGTCCGTCTCCCCCAAAGAAAAGTCATTCTGGGCACAAAACCAGTTATGACCCAGTACAGCTACAGACAATATTACAAAGCAAGTATTAGTATTGCCAGTGCAGTGTAATACGGTTATTGAGTTAATATCGCGCGCTGGTACAAGGCTAGTGAAGTGAGGCATCAGTGCGGGGGCAGGTAACAAGGGAAGCACGGCTGGCAGGAGCAATTTCATCATGAGGGTGAGTGATGCCCGCAGGGGGAGGGCGAGGAGAGCGGGAAGCAGCGCGTGTCACGAAATTAAACCGCTGGCAGGGATGGGGAAGTGCATGGCGGGGAGACTGCCTGGGTTTTGAAATCATAAGAACATAAGGAAATAAGGGAAGCTGCAAGAAGCCATCAAATCTACATGTGACAGTTCTGAAATGAAGCACACTTACCCTTTTAAACCTGTAAACGTCATCTCTGAATTTATCTAATTTTTCAAAGGTCCCTGATGACCCGGCACAAATCCTTAAATCTCCTTGATTGTATCCGCTACATAAAACTAAACGGGAGAAAAACGTAAAAAAAAAAAAAAAAGACGAGATAATTAAAACAAAAACTGAACAAACATCGAAAATTATTAAGTAAAAAATTGCAAAAAATAATAATCCACATAAACACAGTAGATGTCACAATATACTCGGATAAGAACACAGGAAGATAGATACACCAAGTTGGATTACCTTAGATTATGTTAAGATAAGTCAGTATGGGTTACGTAAAGTGTGACTGTGCCATGTTACTTTAGATGACATTTGGCAACTTTATTTTTGGTTGCGTTAGGTTAAGTTAGACTAGGTTAAGGTTAGATGAATTAGTTATTTGATCGAAAAATAGTAAAGAAAACAAAAAATTAGGATAGCTCAGGTTAGGTTAGCGTAGGTTAGGTTACGCTGCATGTGCAATTAAGGATGACACTGGAAGAAAATGTGTGTTAGTATGTGTAGTGTTGACAAAAAGCCTTCCACTATCACGCTCTAAATAAGCTGCCCCTAAGACAGACCTTTTAGAGCGAGCTGCAAATACCCGAGTGGAGGCGGCGTGCAGGGAGCTCTTAGGGACGGGAAAGAGTGGATAGGGAAGATAAGGTAGTGGATGGGATAGGTAGGGTGGATAGGGCCGCGGTAATAGTGTATGGACGCCTTTGTGTCGCTGATGGAGGACTCAACACGTCAGCGCGGTAATCCTGCTGATGCCTCCTGTCTTGCCTCCTCGCGTTGCACCTCAGCCAGGCCGTACGGCGGGAAGCTGTGGTGGTGTGTTAGCGTGGTACACTGGCAGGGAGTGGGAAGGTGGTGCTGGTGGTGGTGTTGGTGATATATCTTCTTTCTCTTCGTCTTCTTTTTCTTCTTCTTCTTCTTCTTATTATTATTATTATTATTATTATTATTATTATTATTATTATTATTATTATTATTATTATTATTATTATTATTATTATTACCTATTATTCTTTCTTACTATAATGAAATCTTGTCTCCATTGCCGGGGATTACATCAAAACATTTTGTGTGTTTGTTTCACTGTGTTATTGACGAGAAAGTTAAGTAGAAAGATAGCCAGTCTGTCTAACTACAGACAGATGGACAGGTAGGTAGATAAAAAAGATAGATAAACAAATAGAGAAACTGTACTAATTGGAAGAGATTTATTCATTACAGATACATTAAAAAAAAAAATATATATATATATATATATATATATATATATATATATATATATATATATATATATATATATATATATATATATATATATATATATATATATATATATATATATATATATATATATATATATATATATATAAGTGAATATATTTAAACCGCATAAATGAAAATAAAATCATTGGTATTCATGCATGCACAAATGTACAGAAGCACATACTGTATATGCATGCATGCACACTGTTGTTGTTTTACGAAATTTACTTCATAGCTGATTGTGATTATGCAGACACATTTCACTCTTTTTTTCTTTTATTTTTAATTCATGTAATATTAATTTTGTTATCCAATTGTATTTATTTTTTTTGGGGGGGGAGGGTGGGGGGGCTTAATTCTTTCTACTTTTTTTTTTTTCTCACCAGGTTAGTGTCTACCTCAAAACATCACCAGGGACACAGTCAGCCACAACAACGAAAAGACTGCACTACAGAGGCGAGGCGGCGGCGTGCAGGGAGGCAAGGAAGGAAGGAAGGAAGGAAGGAAGTGTTAACGAAACATTAATCTGTGGTAATGGAGAAATCAGGTCGCGCGGGCTGATCTTGACGCGGGAGCCATTAAGGAGTGCCGATAATATTTTGATATGGTAATGACGCGTTGCTCTTGAGGCGGCTGATGGGTGAAGGCTGGCGGCTGGCGGCTGGCGGCTGGCTATGGCCTTTTAATATGAGAACAAAGTGTTTTAGAATACGTACCTTGATGCTCGGGGTGTGGGGAGGGGTGGGAGGGGACGGAGGCTGCTCACTATGCGCAGGTCAGCAGCGAAAATTAATATAACCAGGTCGGGTCCCACGCCGTAGTTTTAGGTGTTGGGCCGGTCCATAAATAAGGGCGCCGTGTTTGAGTTATGACGCAGGGAAGGGCGTGGGGCGAGCGAGAATTTCCAAAAGCTTTTAGAAAGAAATAAAGTAGCCTTCTCTGGGCAAGGCGGCGCCACGGCTGCTCACGAAGCCCCGGGGGGAGTGTGGCTTAGTCTGTAGTGGCGGTGGTGGTGGTGATGGTGATAGTGAGGTATGCGGGTGATGGCGCTGGTGGAGGTGGTATTGGTACTGAATGGTTGGAGTAAGGATCGTGGTGATGGCATTGATGGTGGTGGTGATGGGGCCTGAATTTATGGTGATTGTGATGGGAGTAAGGATGGTGGTGATTGTGATGGTAGTGGTTGTGGGGTATTGGAGTGATGGTAGTCGTGACAGTGAGAGGAATGGGAGTAATGGATTCTCTCTTTTTCTGTGTCTGTAAACCACACAGTATTCTAAACTTTAACAAAGGATTAATATTGCAGTGAAAAGATTAAAGATGATGTCAATGTTATTATTTGCCTGGTTGAGTTTCAGGATGGAAAGCGTTGCGCCATAAACCTCGTGTATGGGAAAGTGAGAGAGGAAACAAGCAGTAGCACCTTCACCGGGTTTGTGGCACCGGTGCAGGAAGATCTTGTGTACATGGTGGAAATAGAATCTTCATAAACTGGTCAAAGGTACAAAACAGATTTCACCGCCAGCCGTCAGTCTTCAAATACATCAAGGAAGTAAGACTTGTTCACCTTTCATGACCATCCTACTCGTCCTCCTCCTGGTTGCAATAGTTGGGGTTCAGCCGCTGTGTATGTCTCCATATCTTAGGTTCATTGTGGTGCAATGGATTGACGTCATTAATAAGTAATTCGGTCACAGTTTTAGTATATTATGACCTACAAGCATCTTTATGTTCTTGTGTTTTACAGTAACTTGAATCACACTACTCTGAGAGACTCGTTATTAGAGACAAGAGAACAAAAAGAGAGTCTCCCATGAACGTAAAATCAGAGGTGCTTTGAAGCGGCAGGCGCAGCGGTGAGTGGCGCACGGTGATTAGCAGCGGCCCTTTGACAGCTCGGCCAAGCCAAAACTCCCACACTCACCCCGCACTTTTAACATTTATTACCCCGCTCGTAAATATCTTGTGTCCTTTGATTCCTTTGAGTCCTTTGCCGCTGTTTAAAATTCGTTCCCGCTTCAAGCTCATTTACGGGAATGTTGTAAAATTCGTCTTAAAATTCAGCATCATTCTGCGTTCTGTGACTCTCAAGTAAGAGATATAGATTTATTGCTGCGTATTCAATGTCACACAGCAGCTTGAAGTATGTAGAATTCCACGAGAGGTGTTGGCTTGGTTTTAACCTTATAATTGCTAAATGGTCTTGCAGGTTTAGGAGTATAACTTCAAAAGATTCCTAAGGCAGCGAGAGAAGCCAATGATCGAGTACTTCAAACCTGCTACTATTTTTTTTTCCAGTATAATAATCTCAAATGAAAACATGTCATACTGTCACCGTCAATCAAAAGAGCGACTCTGCTCCCACACTATACTAGGAGTATAGTTTCAAAAGATCTCTCTGACAATAGAGGAAGCGAGTGACCGAGTGGTAAAAGCTGCCTATATTTTTTCTTCTAGTAGAATCATCGAGGTTTACTCCAGTGAAGCAACAAGCGTCATCCTACTGTCACTGTCAGTCAAAGGACGGACTCCGCTCCTTCACCAATAACTGCACTGCTTTGTGTGTCGCCTGGTGGAGAGAGGAGATCAGAATATTTGAAGTGATTTTGACAACGATCGATACAAATGCGTGTGTGTGTGTGTTTGTGTGTGTGTATGTGTTTTAGTGAGGTGGCGGATTTTCTACGGCACCTGTCTTCCCGCACACAACGTCACCTTGTCGGCACTAGCTTGGGCGTGGCGGCACCAGCTCGGAGCACACACTCATTGCCTCGGTGCAGCGGGCAGGTGGCGGGCCAAGGCTGCATGGCAGAGCGGCGGTGGTAATGGCGCCCCTCTCACACCAGTGCCATCTCGAGCCCCGCGTTCCCTCACACATTTTCTCCGACAACAGTTTTCCATATTGGCTTATTTTTTGTCGCAATGGAGCAGCGTTATTGGATATCGGAAGTGTGGCGATCACTGAGCGTGTACTCGTATTCCCGGGCACAGTCGCAGAAATTGGATCCGCCTCTTGTAGGTATTTCCTATCTTAGATTACAAAGGAATTGGGGCTGCGGCGTGAGGCAGTGGTCGCGCCACACGAGGCACCACAGCCGCCGAACCGCGCCGCCTCCAAGGCGAACGAGTCTGATTAGGATGAGATTCTGTTATGATGTTTGTAATTAGTGTAAGTCAGGATCAACTTTTGCGATCGTGTGCGGCGGTTCTATGTGGTGGTGCTGTGTAGTGGTGGTGTGCCGTGTGGTGGTGCTCTGTTGTTGTGCTGGGTAACGGTGCTGTGTGTGTAGCATTGCTGTGGTGTGTGGCTGCTCTGCATCATTGTCATGTGTGATGATCGTGAGTAGTGGTGGTGGTGGTGTGTTGTACAACGCTGCAGGCTGTGTGCTGTGTAGCATTAGCAGGTGGTTGGTTCTTGTCTGGTTGTACCGCCGGCTCTTATCTTGTTGCCGCGCCTCCAGGATGTAGCTTAAGGCTCGAGAGCTGCAAGTGTCGTCTGTTCTTATACTGGACAGTATTCTGTAATGGCCTCGCAGGACAAATGGTCGTGTAGTATAAAGTGAAATTGCTGAATCTAACCTAACATAAACTATTCCCCACATAGAAAGGAATCCTTCTCTTCAGTGTGTCCTTATTCTGTTTGTCTCAGTGACCTCGCCTAGCAAAGAATCCTGACAGACTCCCGCCTCGCAGTGGTCAGCAACACAGGCATGCGTGTGTGTCTGTGCCCATGTATATATGCCGCACACATTCGCTCTGTGTGTAGCGGCTGAACTATAATATTCATTAGCGGTAATTTGTTGCAGTTGTTGCATCAAATAATATGCATGTTGGTGGCCATAAACTCTCAATTGGTGTAATTGCTGCCACATTTTAGCCCAGTATAGATCCGCTGATACGATACACCAACACTAATTTATTGAACTGCAATTTCATGGAAGAGAGAAATTAGATTACAGGTTATTGAAGAGTGAAACGTAAAATAAATACCTTTTTCTACCTCACAACCAAGACACGAATAGTGTGGGAACAGAGGAACACTGTACTGACATAATGCACTTGTGAAGCAGATTTCTTTTTTTATGTAAGAGTGGCACTGGCCAAGGTCAACAAAATATAAGTATAGAAAAAGGCCCATTAATCACTCAGCCAGTACCCCAATCATCCCTTAACATTCAACTTCATTCCTACTCCATTCCTTTAATTCATTAACCAATAGATCAGTCAGTCAATTAACCAATCAATCTGTTAGTCAACCAGTCAGCCAGTCAAAAATATCATACCTTAACCTTTTATTTCCCTCGTTCTTCGTTATTTCCATCCATCTTTTAATTTTCTTTCTATTAACATTCAGTTTCCATTCTTCCTCAGTCTTTTATCTCATTTACACCACATTCGTTTTCCAACCCATTATCTGCTATTCACTATCATTATCCATTGCCTACCTCTCTCTCTCTCTCTCTCTCTCTCTCTCTCTCTCTCTCTCTCTCTCTCTCTCTCTGTCTCTCTCTCTCTCTCTCTTATACCCACAGTATTCTCAAAACAAACCAGTGATAAACCCTTCCTGGTGTTTGGAGGTCCCGGCGTCTCAAGAATCCATCACTGAGGGCGCCGTGACAAAGGGGCGGCGTGCCCCTATCTCCCACACGCGCCGCCATGAGGAGGTTCACGAGTAAGCTTTCCCTCCCGTGGCTCAATTTATTTCGGCTCCTGAAGGATGGAGATGAATTAGTCCAGAAAAGCAGCACGTGAGTTGAGTTGAGCTGGGTCCTTTGTCTCGGTGTTGTAATGTTCCCAATAAAAGTTAAATTGAAGCATAATTCTTGTCCTCGTGTGTTCGCGTTCATCTGTACAGCGTCCGTATTTTTGCCTTTTTTTTTTTTTGCGTAACTTTTACGATTTGTATTGTCTTTCCAGTCATTTTGTATTTATTTATTATTTTTTTTTCGAGAAAGAAAGGTACAAATTACTGACGTTGTGTTTCATTGTGTTGCATAATTATTCATTGTACAAGACGAGGCTCCAGGTTTTTTTTTTTTTTTTTGTGGAGCTTTTACGATTTGTGCTATTTTGATTGATTCCTTTTATTCATGTTCCGGAAAGAAGGTTGCAAATTACTGACGTTTCGTTCGTCGGTTTGTGATTTCCCGAATAATTAAAAGTGAAGCACAATTTTCCTCCTCTGTATGCGGCAAGGTTTTATTTATTCATTAATCTATTGCTGAATTTTTGCAATTTGTGTTTTGTTCCGAGGAATTTATTATTTTCTTTGTTTTGAAGAAAGAACCATGCGAATTACTAAACACAAGTTAAATTGAAGCATAATCCTTCTATTCACATTTATTTTATTTTTCTGTAGTTTTATATGGAACTTTTGCGAATTGTGTTTTGAGTGATTTTTTTATTTATTTATTTATTTCTTTTCTATCTGGAAAGAGTGTTGTAAATTTACTGCGTTCTCTTGCATAGTGCTGCATAATTCTGCTCCTGTGTTCTCATTCATTTGTAAAAGACAAGGTTGGTTTTTGTGTGGAACTTTGCGATTTCTATTATATTCTGAGTGATAAGGTACTTACATACATACACACATATACATGCATACATAAATACAGGCAGACACAAGATGTAGTATCATTAGGAAACCCATTCATTGTACAATAATTAAACTGTCAAACAATTAGGAAGGCTCGTCCGAGAG
>NW_026973672.1:1290000-1400000 GCF_035594125.1 Scylla paramamosain
TGTTATTGTTATAATATGTTTGTGCGAAAACCAGAGTCCTTCTTTAGCAGGCGCCGTCTTGCCCCTGATAGAGCAGGAGACCCGGACGTCAAAAAATATAGTAATAATAATAATAATAATAATAATAATAATAATAATAATAATAATAATAATATAATAATAATAATAACAATAGGTAAATCAAATGTAACAGTAAAGGGAATACAAGAAACGATATCATCAAGGAAAATAGTCAAGTTAAATGCGAAAAAAAAAAGTGTATAGAACAGTATATATATTAGAGATAACAAAGAGAGACTGTAGCATATATTTGCGGCTTCACTGGTTTGCATGACGAGTTTCTTCCCAGGTGAACACAGACTGCGGCGTGACAGCATTTATCTCCTCTCTGGCTGGGATTCGAACCCGTGATCTCTTGGAACCGAGTGATGGGTATGAACTGAACACGCTGTTCCTTTTACCATCAAACTGGAATTTTTCAAACAGCATATATACAAATGTTAGTGTAAAACTATACTTCTCTTCAAATGTCTTCCCGCACACAATGTTTTCAGCTTTGCATGATGCCGTAAAACAGTAATTGCCTTTCCCTTCTGTTTTTTCTCCTCTATGCTACCCTTTCACCTTCCCTCGAACACTTCCGTCCCTTCCCAATCAGTTCCCCCAAATACTTGATGGCTTCAGTCTGCCCAAATGCCTCCACACACAACCAGACCTCACCAACCACCAGTACTCATTCTACTGCATAAGACTATATAGGAAACTGCACGAAGCCTGCCTGTAGACTTATCAGTGGCTGTCTCTGTATAAAACATGCTTGTCTATACCACCCACAGTCACGCAGGTAGAGATTGGAGGACAGCTAGGTAACAGTGACCATAGGGAAATTAGCTACAATTTAAAATGGGAAGAAACTTTTAGAAGCAAAAACACTAGTAAAATACCTGACTTTAGGAGAGCAGATTTTGAGGAATTAAAAAGGTACCTCCAAGGAGTTGACAGGCAACGGATGCAGGGTGAGGTCAGGTCCGGGACGGGGTTGAGAGAGATAAGGCAAGATGAGAGAGGTGAGGTGAGGTGTGAGAGTGTAGGACAAGAGGAGGGAAGATGTGTCCGGAAGGGGCGGAGGAGAGAGGGAGGGGGAGATAGGTGTGAGCATGTTGGAAGGTCAGCTTATGCTGAAATGAGAGAGATGAGGTCGAGGCGAGTAGATGAGGGAGTGGGGAGGATGGTAAGAGCCGAGATGAGGGGATTAGGTGAGGTAAATGTAGATAAATTGTATAGATATTTCGTAGATAAAGTTCATACAGGTCAGTTAGCAAATATCCCGTATAGGGCAATAAGATCACAGAAAAATTACTCTAAATGGATGACTGCTAAGTTAAAACATTATATAGGGCGTAAGAAAAGTTATATTATATATAAGAGATTAAGGGCAGGTGAAGTTTTAAGGTCACAATATAATGAATTAGTTAGAACAGTCAGGAAGTTAACGAGGAAAGCTAAGGGCAATTATGAATTGAAGGTAGCCAGCCAGGCGAAGACGGATCCCAAGGGACTTTATCAGGTATACAGGACGAAGAATAAGGATACTGTAGGTCCATTAAAGGCAGCAGATGGGGAGCTGCTTAGTTCTGGGGAGGAGATAAGTAAACTTCTGAATGAGTATTTATTAACTGTCTTCACCCAGGAAAACATGCAGGATATGCCAGATAGTGAACAGGTGTTTACAGCAGATGAGAATGAGAAGCTGACAGATATTTCCATAACTAGGGAGATAGTGGAACAGGAGATAGATAGGCTAAAAAAGTTCAAGTCACCAGGACCTGATGAAATATATCCCAGAGTACTTAAGGAATGCAAAGAGGTTATGAGTGAGCCGTTAGTTTCTGTCTTTTTTAAATCACTTGAGTCGGGTGAGGTACCAGTAATGTGGAGGCAGGCTAATGTAGTACCCATCTTTAAGAAAGGAGATAAAACTTTAGCATCTTACTATAGACCTGTCAGCTTAAATTCAGTTGTAGGTAAAATATTAGAGTCAATAATAGCGAGAAACATTAGGGAACATTTAGACAAACATAACTTGATAAATCAGTCATAGCATGGCTTCACGAAGGGGAAGTCTTGTCTGACAAACTTGTTAAGTTTTTACAGTAAGGTGTACGAGGCAGTAGATAATGGTGATAGTTATGATATCTTATATCTGGACTTTAGTAAAGCATTCGACAAGGTGCCCCATCAAAGGCTCCTGAGAAAGGTTAGGGCACACGGGATAGATGGGAAGGTGTTAGGCTGGATAGGGTCATGGCTTAGCGACAGGCGACAAAGAGTTGTAAAAAACGGCTCGAAATCCGAGTGGGGTCATGTAATTAGTGGGTTGCCACAGGGATCAGTATTAGGGCCATTGTTATTTCTAATGTATATCAATGACTTGGATAGTGGAATTAGTAGTGATGTTAGTAAATATGCGGATGACACAAAGATAGATAGATTAATTAGGTCAGAATCGGATGCCATCGCCTTGCAGGCAGATTTAGATAGAATGAATGAATGGACGGACAGATGGCAAATGCAATTTAATATCAATAAATGCAAAGTACTTAGCGTAGGTAGAGGAAACCCACACAGTAGGTACACATTAAACAACCAAACTCTGATAGCTACAGGGTACGAGAAAGATTTAGGAGTTATAGTTAGCTCTGAACTCCGTCTAGGGAAACAATACATAGAGGCCAGAAACAAGGCAAATAGGGTACTAGGATTCATTTTTTGGAGTGTTAAAAGTAGAAGGCCGGAAGTGATATTAAAGTTATACTTGGCGCTGGTCAGACCTCATCTAGACTACGCTGTGCAGTTCTGGTCCCCACATTACAGGAAAGATATAGGTCTATTAGAATCAGTACAGAGGAGAATGACTAAAAGGATACAGGGGATGAGGAGTATTCCTTACGAGGCGAGGTTGAAGTTGTTAAATTTACATTTTTTAGAGAGACGTAGGTTAAGAGGAGACCTGATAGAAGTCTTTAAATGGTATAAGGGTTATAACAAGGGGGATGTAAGCAAAATTCTTAGGATCAGCAACCAGGGTAGAACAAGAAATAACGGGTTCAAGTTTGAAAAATTTAGGTTTAGGAAGGAGATAGGAAAAAAATTGGCTCTCAAAGAGAGTGGTTGATGAATGGAACGGCCTCAGTAATCATGTAGTTAGTGCTAGGACACTAGAGAGCTTTAAGAGAAGATTAAACAGGTTTATGGATGGGGATAATAGATGGAAATAGGTAGGTATATGGTCGCTTCTTGCAGCTTCCCTTATTTCTTATGTTCTCCCTGCAGGCCTGACTATCTCTTTCCTCCCTCTGTCCCTCACGGATTGACTTGCTTCCTTCCTCCCTCCCCTCCTCCTCCCTCCCCCTCCCTCTCCCTCCCTCCACCTCTCTCTCCTTCTCGTAAACACGCGTCATTATCAAAAGTTCGCTGCCACACGTCACTGCCACTGGAGGGGGAGGAAGAGGAAGAGGAAAAGGAGGAGGAGAAGGAAGTGCAGGAAGCGAAGAGGAGGATATGAAAAAATACAGTAATCCTCTCTCTCTCTCTCTCTCTCTCTCTCTCTCTCTCTCTCTCTCTCTCTCTCTCTCTCTCTCTCTCTCTCTCTCTCTCTCTCTCATGTAACAGGTCTAAAGACAGCACATTCTCCCTGCAGTAATCAAAAGACATCTGGTTGTGTAAGAAAATGTTATATTTGTGTGTGTGTGTGTGTGTGTGTGTGTGTGTGTGTGTGTGTGTGTGTGTGTGTAATTGGTTTGATGATATGTAATTTTCTTGTTTTTTATTCTTTTTTTGTGTGTGTGTGTTCTGTTACATCCTAATTACTCTTACAATGATTGTTTTTTCTTCATTCTCCTCTTCTTCCTCCACTTCCTGGTCCTCTTCTTCCTCTTCTTCCTCTTCTTCCTTATCTCCTCCCTTTCCGTTATGTATCACAGGAAACTTGTTACGAATTTCGTTTCACCACTTCAAGTCCTCCTCCTCCTCCTCCTCCTCCTCCTCCTCCTCCTCCTCCTCCTATTTCATTTTCTCTTTCTCTTCTTGCAGTACCTAACATTTCGCGTTCAATACTTCAGCGACACACACACACACACACACACACACACACACACACACACACACACACACACACACACACACACACACACACACACACACACACACACACTTCACCATGTAAACAAAACCTTAATTGACTCCTCTTCACGCTTCCACCTTCTCTTCCTCCTCGTCCTCCTCCTCATCCTCCTCCTCCTCTATTGAAAGTTATCACATGGTAGGACAATCACACATGAAGGAAAATCTCACCTCCTCCAACTCCTCCCCCTCCTCCTCCTCCTCCTCCTCGTCTTAACAATCTTAAAGAGGAGAAAATTATTTGCGGAAACCAACAGTACGATTGTGTGTGTGTGTATGTGTGTGTGTGTGTTCCTAGAGAGGTGGTGGTGATGGTGGTGGTGATGGTTGTGATGATGTTGATGGTGGTAGTTGTTGGTGGTGATGGTGGTGGTTGTGGTGATGGTGGTGATGGTGTTGGTTATGGCGATGGTGTTGGTTATGGTGATGGTGGTGGTGACAAGGAATAGAATGGGGACACAGTAATGATAATAATTTTAGAATATATATGAAAAAACTTTTCATATAATTTATATCCTGTTGAACAGGGCTCGGCCCTGTTCAAAAGAACAGGGCCGAGCACAGATCCCTGTGGTACACCACTTAAAACTTCTCGCCAGTTTGAAAATTTACCATTTTAAAACAACGCGCTGCTTTCTCTCAGAGAGCCATTTGAGAAGTTTTCCATCTATACCGTGTGACTTCAATTTACCTAGTAATCACTTGTGGGGAACTTTGTCAAAAGGTTTTTTTAAAAATCTAGATACACTATATCTACTGCCTTTGTTTCGTCGTACATGGTGAAAATATCATTAAAGAAATCAAGCAGATTAGTTAGACAAGAACGTCTGTTTCGAGAGCCATGCTGGGAGTCAATGATTAAATCATTTACTTCTAGAAAGTTCACTAAATTATTGCGAATTGCCGTTTCCATCAGGTTACATACTACAGATGTAAGGCTGATAGGTCTGTAGTTACTTGGAAGTGAATTGTCTTCTTTCTTTTCTAAGGCGGTAACGTAAGCTAACTTCCAATCCTTGGGAACCTTACCGCAGTTAAATGATTTGGTGAAAAGCAATGAAAGGGACTTACAAATTTGAAATTTAGTTTCTTTCAAGACATGTGGTGCAATACCGTCTGGGCCGGTGGCTTTGTCAGTTTTCATTTTATCAATTATTTCGTCTTCATGAAAAACGCAGACACTTAAAGGGGTTATGTTGTGGAGTATAAGGGGTGGTTCGGGGATTATATGAGTGTTTTTCTCTGTAAAAACTGAAGCAAAACGATCATTTAGTGTGTCCGCGATCTGAGTTTCTTCGTTGACAAAATTATCGTTATCTAGTGTAATTTTCTTAATGTGAGATGTAATGACTTTTTTTTATTTCGAACGTAACTGTAAAATTCTTTGGGATTGGATTTAGCAATGCTTGCAATATACATTTCTAGATTTTTCTTACTCTGTCTAATGAGCTTTTTTGTTCGCGTCGGAGTCTGTCATATTGTAGTTTATCGGCCTCATTCTGAGAGGACAAATATTTATGGTAGGCACGATTTTTCTGCAGTAGTTGTGACTCAATGTTGTTTGTCCACCATTTAGGTTTGTTTCTCTTGCATGGACGTCTTTTACGCATAGGGATACATGTCTTCACAGCATTTTATAAAATGTATTTAAATTTCGCCCATGATTCTTCAGTGTTACTTTCACCAAGTCCAGCGTTCCAATCTGCGACAGAAAGAATTGACCTGAGTCTCTCGTAGTCTCTTTTTTTGTACATGAAAACTTTTTCGTTGCTAACAATGTCTTTGTATGCTTGAAGGTTGATGTTAAAGGAGACAATCTTGTGGTCACCTGTACTAAATTCAGGACCAATATTAACGTTAGATATGAAGTCATCGTTTGTTGAAAGAACAAGATCTAATATGTTGTCACCTCGTGTGGGTCCTTGAACGTGTTGCTTTAGAGAACATTGCAATAAATTATTATACAAGTCGTGACCAGAGTGAGAGTTAGGTGGATTTCCCCATGAGTTAACAGGTAGATTGAAGTCTCCACAGATGACTGTATCAAAAGTGTTACTTATTTCAGTAATTTGATCTTGTAAATTCTTATCGGAGGAAACATTGTGAACCGGAGGCCTATAAAATTAATAAGACCTATAACAGTTTTCTTAGAACGTACTCTTAATGCAAGAAGACTGAATCTATATTGTTAATCTTTTCAGTTTTTAGTATGGTTGGCTGAAGACTGGCTTTCACATACAGCAATACACCGCCTCCTATCCTGTCTTTTCTTTCACTGCTGAACATTTCATAGCCTGGCAAGTTGTATTCCGCAAGGAAGTCTCTGTTCGAAGAGTTCAGCCAAGATTCAGTAATACCAATAATGTGGTAGTTTTCTACAGCTGCCAGGGTTTCTAAATCTGAAAATTTATTTCTAAGTCTGCGAGCGTTGATTAGGCAAGCTTTTATAGTGTTGCACATGGAGGTTGGGTTGCGTGAGGAGGCTACTAAGAGTCAGGGGCTACACGATCTTGCTGTTCGTTTTTTGGTCTGAAAATGGAAACTTTAGTACTAAGGAGTCTGTTAAGTCGTGCTGCTCCAATTCCATATAAGGAGGAGGAGGAGGAGGAGAAGGAAGAGAGGAGAGAAGAGAAATAAGTAGTACTACTACTACTACTACTACTACTACTACTAATAATAATAATAATAATAATAATAATAATAACAATAATACGAGTATAATAATAATAATAATTAAAGCCTCTCTCTCTCTCTCTCTCTCTCTCTCTCTCTCTCTCTCTCTCTCTCTCTCTCTCTCTCTCTCTCTCTCTCTCTCTCTCTCTCTCTCTGTATTTCAAGTAGGTATAACTATTTTTAAAGCTTTACGAGGATTTTACCCAGAATGGTTTTTATCATTAAGCAGTAGACAAGCTGTTACTAGCAGCATCACCAGACAGAGGCACAGCCTGTACGTGCCACACACAAAAACACACAGTGGAGACAGGCGCACTGCTGTACGAGGAGCCAAGCTGTGGAACGCGCTCCCACCTCGCCTAACCCAGGCACCCTCTCTTAACACTTTTAAGGCTAGAATTGAGAAATTTCTGCTAACAGATAATGTTTAAGCCAGACTGAGGATTTTATCGTCATCTTTTCAAGAAAATTTTACTCGCTAATATATCTCTATTTTATACTTTTATCTTATTTTATTGTATTTTTATTTTATTTTTATTTTTATTTTATATGTATGTTTTTGTGCATGTGTAGTAGGTGTGTTTCTTTTATTGTGACTTTTTACCTTTGGGATTTAATGGTAAACAATTTATCAAATCTTTTACATTAATATATAATAGTTGTAAGAGACTTATGTATCTGAATGTATTGTGATTGATGTGTCTATCGTGATTACTAAATATCTATTGTAACCTGAGTAATAACCACTTTGGTGGATAATAAACAAATCTGAATCTGAATCTGAATCTCTCTCTCTCTCTCTCTCTCTCTCTCTCTCTCTCTCTCTCTCTCTCTCTCTCTCTCTCTCTCTCTCTCTCTCTCTCTCTCTTTAATTATACATTCCCTTCTTGCAGTTAATTACATACAAAAATTATTTAATATTACATATAATAATCCTATGTAATTACCTTGAGAAAACTGATTATATATAAAAATTTACCTAACATAATTATATTGTGGTGGTGGTGGTAGTAGTAATAGTAGTAGTAGTAGTAATAGTAGTACTAGTAGCAGAAGAGAAAGAGGAGGAGGAGAAAGAGGAAGTAGTAGTAGTAGTAGTAGTAGTAGTAGTGGTAGTAGAAGAAGATGATAAGAAGAAGAAAAAGAAGAGGAGGAGGAGGAGGAGGAGGAGGAAGTGGTAGTAGCAGTAATAATAGTAGTAGTAGTAGTAGTAGTAGTAGTAGTAGTAGTAGTAGTAGTAGTAGCAGTAGTAATAGTAGTATCCTAACCTAACAAACCAGCAAAAATATCAAGTAGTAGTAGTAGTAGTAGTAGTAGTAGTAGTAGTAGTAGTAGTAGAAACCTAACCTCAAAATAGTCAAAATAGAATGGTCGATTACTTGGTCAGAAGCCGGAGATTTACACCTGTCCTCCTCCCCTCCTCTTTCTCCCCCCTTCCTTTTCCTCCTCCTCCTCCTCCTCCTCCTCCTCCTCCACCTCTCTTCGGTGACCTCTGGGCGCGCTGGTAGGGGGTCAGCTGATCCATAAAGGTCAGGTGTCCCCAGGGATAGAAGACACCTCCAGGCCTGATAGTCTACTATTACAAGGCCAGACTAATTTTCAGCCACCACCCACACCTCCCTCACTGTGCCTCTGTCAACACACACGCCACCACCCACACCTCCCTCACTGTGCCTCTGTCAACACACACGCCACCACCCACACCTCCCTCACTGTGCCTCTGTCAACACACACGCCACCACCCACACCTCCCTCACTGTGCCTCTGTCAACACACACGCCACCACCCACACCTCCCTCACTGTGCCTCTGTCAACACACACGCCACCACCCACACCTCCCTCACTGTGTCTCTGTCAACACACACGCCACCACCCACACCTCCCTCACTGTGCCTCTGTCGCCGGCGCTGCCACACGAGCGGCTAAGGAGCGCAAACGTGAGCAATACGCGGCCCTCGCACTGCCAGACCAATTCCCGCCTCTCGCCGTGGGAATAAGCAGGGTGTTGGGCCCAGCCTTCAACGACCTGCCGCAGGACATCGACAGATAGACACACACACACACACACACACACACACACACACACACACACACACACACACACACTTTCAGTCCATATAAGGAGTTAATGGCCAAGGTTATGATTTCTCCAGGAGGCTCCCCATCCACCCAGGGGGGTCAGGCATGCCAGCTCCACCTTCAGTAGTAGTAGTAGTAGTAGTAGTAGTAGTAGTAGTAGTAGTAGTAGTGGTAATAGTAGTAGTAGTAGTAGTAGTAGTAGTAATATTGTTTAAATCTATCAATCTATCAATCTCTCTCTCTCTCTCTCTCTCTCTCTCTCTCTCTCTCTCTCTCTCTCTCTCTCTCTCTCTCTCTCAATGCCCCTACGTGTTTCTATCTTTAATTCTCTTAATTTTTCTCTTTTTCCCGTCTCTTTCCGTCACCTCTCTCTCTCTCTCTCTCTCTCTCTCTCTCTCTCTCTCTCTCTCTCTCTCTCTCTCTCTCTCTCTCTCTCTCTCTTACCTGGCAGCCGGCTGGTCTTCTCTGCGGTCCTGCTCTCACATGGATGGGCACGAAATATTCCACAGAGGTCTGTCAAGATAATAGTAGTAGTAGTAGTAGTAGTACTAGTAGTAGTAGTAATAGTAGTATCTTCGTCATCATCAGACTCACCTGAAGGGAAGATCCTGGACAAAAATCATATTCTAGAGACCCGTTTCTGCTTTCATAAACTTAAATAAGTAATAAATGATTGGCACCTCGAGGCACCGTGGGAGAGAAAATGGGAGTAATTTACTCGATTTAGTGAGGCTCCCCCTTAAAACTCCCGGGAGGGAAAGAAAAACGTCAGCTATTTCGGAGTATTAGAAGGGACACTCGCATAAAATGCCTTCTATTGAAAGGTAATGCATTATTATGTTTAGTATTGGTAGGGAGAATTAATATACTTTAGTTACCCCTAAAACTTCCCTGTAAAACCAATGAAGGATTAATTTTCCGCCTAAAATAGATAATGAATCTATATGGATTCCTTTTGAGCTATCGCAGTCGAGAAAATGGATGGATATTTGAATAATTATAAGAAACCTTACAAGAATCTCAGCCGTAGTCTTCTGTTTGGTGAATTTAAACTGCAGAACGTGGGGTGTCGCGCCAGCCACAGCCAGGAGGCGCAAATCGGGGCAGAAAGAGAGGTGGTGTATTGCGAACGGGTCCTCTTCCCCATCCATGCTCCGTGTACACCTACAGTAATACTAAACAATTTAGACTGTTTGATCGCAGCATTGAAGGAAAAAAGTTAGTGCTATGAAGGTGCATGTGTGTCAGCTCGTGCCACCACCCATGACTCAGGAAGTACAAGCAAAAACACATGACTAAAACGACCATTTAATGAAATGGGGTGAAGCTAATGGAATAAATACCACCAAAACTGCTCCTGCATTCATACTTAGCACAGGTGAGGTTGATGATGTGTGCTTTGACATGGAAAATAATTCCCACCAGAACTGAATAGGCTGGGTGTAATCAAGCTACTGACTTCCATTAAAAAGCAACACCCACACTTCTGTCTTTGCACACACTGGAAAGAAGTAAAAAAAAAATATTAATGAGAAAAACATTAACACACATAAAGCACAACGAAAGGTAAAAAGGTCCGTGGGTCGCGACAACTCCACACTGGGAACCAGAGCACCTGCTGAGAACGCTGAGCACCGCCCATTATCTCAAGAACGTCAGGCTGCCTCACGCATTCACATCAGGCCAAGTCAACGAGGCAGATCATACGCCCGCAACGCCTCGACTCACAGAGCTCCCCAGGGCTCCCTCACTACCTCCCAGCCCCGTCCTGCATTCCAACGACGAGCCCCTTCCTATTATAAACCCAGCAGGCCAGCGACAAGAGGGAGCAAGACATGATGGGGTAACGAGGAGGGCGCCCCTACTACCAGTACATACACACACAGCGGCGGCGAGGCGGTGTATGTATCTATGTATTTATGTATGTGCATGTATCTATGTAAAGAATGTCTTAACACTCAATATCATTAACTTGAACGTCCCCAAACAAGTGGACACTGAAGGTTTCTGGAAGCATGTACCCACACCGTAAAGCCTCCGCCACTGCTTTTGAATGCATACAAGACATGTTTAGATTAATTAGTACGAAGAATAAGACATTCTTATATTGTGTGATTTCAATAACAGCTTACTTGTTGGTAATAGCAAGATATCTAAGATCATAAAGAGCAACAAGTTAACTCAAGTAATTGATAAACCAACGAGGGTTACGCCAACATCTTCAACTCTATCAGATCTTGCTATTACTAACAAGCCCGACACTGTATGCTCCTGTGATGCTGTGCCACAACAGATTGCTGATCATCACCTCACAAGTATTATGACAGATATCAGCAAACCTAAGAGATCGCCAGCTATTCCAACATTTCCACACGTTGGTCATCATACCAAAGAGAAATTTTGTTTTAGGCTTCTTCAGAAGACGCACAATTTTATATGGTTTTAAGTACAGACGACGTAAATACACATGTAGATATTTTTAACGCAAATTTTATTAACTGTTTAAACGAATGTGCCCCTTGTTACTAAAGAAATCACAAGACCATTTGCACCATGGACGAGCAACTCAATCCAGGAAGCTATGAATATTGGAAATATTACTCGAGCAAAACTAAAATACGATGGGCATAACGCTCATCTGCAACAACAATACAGACAGGAAAACAAACCAGTTAAAACCCTCATTGGTGAGTGCAAAGCAAAATATTATCACGATGACTTTCCCAACAATAAAGGCAGCATTTAAAAAAACATGGAAAACTATTACAAAAAACAGTCCCTAACACTAAAAACATTTCCATTACCTCTAATTTTGATAATGTACTCGACAAAGCCAAGGAATTTAATTCTTATTTTGCTAATGTTGGTAAGAATTCATATACTAAAACTCAGGAACTCATCCACGGTGAAAATGTGCAATATTCTATCTGTGAGAATGTAGCCTCTGGGATGAGTGGTGAGGACAGCACCTTCAGGCCTCAACCAGCACACACTGACACTGTTATCCTCATGATAAAAGACATGAACGAAACCAGTTCTGTTTGCAGTAATGGCATTCCCAAGAAATTTACAAAGGATGCTCTTTCTATAATAGCCTTGAATAATCACTACCTCAGTAGTTACAGGCGTCTTTCCCACAGCCTGGAAACATGACCTTATAATCCCCATTTTTAAGAGCGGAGACTCGAGCGACCCAAACAATTTTCAGTCAATTTCACTCTTACCCATTGTCTCTAAAATACTAGAAAAAGTACTTGCTAATCAGGTAATTAAATTTCTGGAACTTAATCACTTGCTATCTAACTCACAACACGGATTTCGGCCAAAACTATCAACAGAAACTGCTCTCTCTACTATCACTGATAAAATATGTGACAACATGGACCAACAGAAAGTAACAATCTTGACTTTGTGTGATCTGTCGAAAACCTTTGACAGTGTTAGCCACGAGACTCTTCTAAGTAAATGCATTAAGCTCAATACAGACAACGTCTGGTTTAACAGTTACATGAAAGGCAGAACACAGTCGGTACGCTTGAGCAACACAGTCTAATAATCTAAATGTAGACTACGAGGTTCCACGAGGCTCAGTGCTAGGCTCCATTCTGTTCTCGATTTACGTTAATGACCTAGATGACAAATTAAACGTGTGCTCACTAATCCAGTGTGCTGATGATACCCAGTTTGTACAGGCTGACACTGTCAATAATCTCAGGGACCTCATCTCTAAAACTGAAGACACACTACACAATGTGAAGCAGTATTTTCTTAGTAATGGTCTTATGCTAAATCTAAAAAAAAAACACAATGTATCTTTATTGGCAATAGGCAAATTCTATTACGTATTCCCCCAAACACATTCATTAACTGTGAAGGCAACCATATCCACCCGGTGACGCATGTGAAGAACCTGGCCGTTTTTTCCACAGATACATGCTTCTCCATGTACACATCACCGAGCTTTATAAGAAAATCATTGGAATACTGATGTATAGCAACAGAATGAGTGACAATTTTCATAAACCAAGTATGGCATTAATTGTAGAGTCTGTGGTGCTCAGCCTAATAAATTATTGCATTAGTATATGGGGCTCCACAAATAAAACTCTGCTTCTAAACATACAAAAACTGCAAAATTTAGCAGCTAAAGTAGCTACTGGGGGGCGCAGAAAATATGATTACGTCACTCCCGTATTTAGAGATCTACAATGGATGACAGTAAAAGACAAGCACACTTTTGAAAAATGTACAACAATGTATAAAGTTGTATATGGATTATATCCTGAATGGCACATGAAATTTCCCAGTGTCATGGAAAAAACAAGCAGCACAACAAGGCAGCTCAGTGACTTGTACACACCCAAAGCCAGCACTGACTCAGGGGCGAGGGCCACTGCTGTGTCAGGGCACAAACTTTGGAATAATCTGCCCTCTTCTATCAACAACTCGGGGAGCCTGCAAACCTTTAAATCTAAATTGAAATTTTTTTTTTTTTTATCTTAGATCATCTTTTATCTTAGGTAGGTCTTTTTATTTTAGGCACGCTGCATTCTTTTCTTTCTTTTTTATTTGTTTTATTTTGCACCTTATGTAAGAATAACTAAGAATAACCATGTTACATGAAAATATAGAATTATTATTATTATTATTATTATTATTATTATTATTATTATTATTATTATTATTATTATTATTATTATTATTATTATTATTATTTCTCTCTCTCTCTCTCTCTCTCTCTCTCTCTCTCTCTCTCTCTCTCTCTCTCTCTCTCTCTCTCTCTCTCTCTAGTAGTAGTAGTAGTAGTAGCAAATAAATAAATAAATAGATATATTGGCAGACAAACAGACTGATGAGAGAGAGAGAGAGAGAGAGAGAGAGAGAGAGAGAGAGAGAGAGAGAGAGAGAGAGAGAGAGAGAGCACACCGTACTTTCATCACTATTTTAACATTTAATGGGAAGACCAATAAAGGCAAAATAAAGTAAGATAAAATTAAAAAAAAAAAAAACTTCCCACCGTCATGTACTGTACTTGAAAACTTCAGTGCCTTTGTTTCTCTCATAAACTTTGATATGAAGCATTAAGTTAATTCCTTTGAAAACTGCAATTGTTCTTCACTCAACTTAACTTCATTTGAATAGAAACTTTAAAACTCACGAAGGTACAGAGAGAAAGAGAGAGAGAGAGAGAGAGAGAGAGAGAGAGAGAGAGAGAGAGAGAGAGAGAGAGAGAGAGAGAGAGAGAGAGAATCTTCCTCTGCTCTTCCTTCACCAGATGTTGCGTGAAACGTAGCGAGAGGGAAAGAGGAGGAGGAGGAGGAGGAGAAAACACGGGAAGGAAGGAGAAAGAGGAAAGTGGAGGTAGAAATGAAGGAAGGAAAGAAGATGGAGGGCAGGAACGAAGGAAGGAAGGGAAATGAAGGAAGTAATTAGGGAAGGATGAAGGAATGAGAGAGAAATGAAAAGTCAGTTGGAAAGGAATGGAGGAAAGAAAAAAAAAAGGCAAATGAAAGAAAGGAGGAAAGGAGAGAATGAGACGGAGGGAAAAGAAAGAAGGTAATAAGGAAAAGAATTAGTGATGAGAACAAAGGCCGGAAGGAGGAAGAGAAAGATGGAGAGAGGAATGGAAGAAAAGTTAAAAAGGTAGGAGGAAAAAGAGGTGAATAAAAGAAAGGAGGGAAGGAGGGAATGACACAGAGGGGAGACGAAGGAAAATAATCAGTGAAAAGAAAGGACGGATGGAAGAAGAGAAGGATTTAGAGGAGAGGAAGTGAGAGAGAGAGAGAGAGAGAGAGAGAGAGAGAGAGAGAGAGAGAGAGAGAGAGAGAGAGAGAGAGAGAGAGGGGGAGGGAGAGGGGAAGGTTTCAACACTAAGGAAACAAACATGAATTGCAATGAGGGTTCCTTTGCTAATCGGTAAAACAGGATTCGTGTTTCCTTAATTTCTCATTTAATTTCATAATGGTCGGCTTTTGCTTCGCCTTGCCGCTCACGACACGCGATCAGCGAGACTCAGGCGTGCCGAGTGAAGATTTGTGTTCAGTTTATCGATGACGTTTTTAAATTAACTTAACCTGAACTGAACAAAACTAAACTATCCTGATCTAATCTAACTTAATATAAACTAAACTAATCCAAACTATCCTGATTAACCCAACCTAACCTAACAAACCTGACCTGAGCTGACCTGACCTCACCTTAATTAACTTAACCTAACCAACCTAACTTAACCTAACCTAACCTAACTTATCTTAATCTAACTTAACCTACCTAACCTTAGTTAACGTAACCTAACCTAACCAACCTAACTTAACCTAACCTAAAATATCCTAACTTAACTTAACCTACCTGACCTTAATTAACCTAACCTAACCTAACCTAATCATCCTAACTTAATCTAGCCTAGCCTAACGTATCCTAATCTAATCTAACTTAACCTACCCATCATTATGACTTGTTGCTTGTTGTTACTCAGATTTTTATGATACTTTCTCTTTTCATTTCCTTTTATTTGATTTGCTTCTTATTTAGGCTGAGGTACATTAATTCACGCCGTAACGCATGAGGCACGGAATGTTTTGCTGGCCTGGAGCGTGGCTGGCGCTGACAACATCGGAGCATTGTACGAGTTTTTATCTTGCATTTCTTCCCCTCGCTTCTGTCCGTACCAGCCACAGCGCTCCCCTCAGTCCTTCCTCTCTCCCGATCACCCTCTTCCCCTCACCTCGCCGCCTTACCACTGTCCACGACTCAGCTCTCCCCTCACCTCTCTCCAACTTCAGCTCTCCCCTCCCCTGTGTCCCTTGTCACTGTTCCTGCCTACCCCTCTCCTCTCCCATGTCCCCTCCCCACTTCTCGTACTACCTACATTCTCCCGTATCCAGCTCTTCCCCTCATCTCTCTCCCATAGCCTCCCCTATCCTGCTACTAACCTTTTCTACCCATCTCTCCCCTCACCTCTCTTCCTACTACCTATCTCTTCCCATTTCCAGCTCTCCCCTCTCCCCTCAAAGGACAAAAAATGGAAAAAACAGTGTCCCACGCAATATATCTGTCTATAATTGGATCGAACACTTTTCCCTCTCTTTCGAATTTCTGTTCTTTAAATCCTTTACCTACCGGCGCTCTTAAATACACAACGATTTTATGATTGTATTTAGGAGATATCTAATGTTCTCTCTCTCTCTCTCTCTCTCTCTCTCTCTCTCTCTCTCTCTCTCTCTCTCTCTCTCTCTCTCTCTCTCTCTCTCTCTCTCTCTCTCTCTCTCTCTCTCTCTCTCTCTCTCTCCCTCTCTCCCTTGACGTGCCACTGAAGTAGGAACAAAGTCGACAAACATCCGGAAATTGCCTCAATCCCGGGCCACGCCACGCCACTCGCCCTTAAAGAAATGGGAGAAAAATACCTACGTGTCGATATGATTTCCATTTAGTTTTTTGGCATTTGGCATGCTGATGATATGAGTGACTGAACTAAGGTAGAGTTTAAAAGTAAGTATTCTTGAAGGGAAATGTGGAGTGTAATGAAAACTTTAGAATATCGAAAAAAAAATATATCGATACTTGGTTTAACGAGGAGAGATAAGAAAAAAAAAATGGATTATGCAGCAAGTGAAGTTGGGGAGATTGTATAAATGAGATGAAAGTAAAATGGAGATGGACAGGACAATTACAGTAAGAGAGTTGCAGACTAGAGATGTTCAAACAAAACAGGACTGACAAGGAACTCGATGACATGTCATTATTATTATTATCATTATTATAATCATTATTATTATTATTATTATTATTATTATTATTATTATTATTATTATTATTATTATTATTATTATTATTTTATTATTATTATTATTATTTATATTATTATTATGATGATGATGATGATTATTATTATTATTATTATTATTATTATTATTATTATTTATAATATTATTATTATTATTTATAATATTATTATTATTATTATTATTATTATTATTATTATTATTTATATAATTATATAAATATTTATTTATTTATTTCCCGAGCAGAGCGAGGGGGTTCTAATTTTGTTATCACACATCTCCATGACCCACCGCTCCGCCTGGCCCCTGGAGAATCTGGCCAGGAGCACCTTTTGGTGTCCATCGCATACAAAAATTGCGATTTCAGTCTCTGAAACACCTCCCATTAGGAAACTTTTGACGGCGCATCTTTCATATGACATTTCTTCATCAGACTCACTGCTTTGCCGTGTTTTGCACATTTCAAGTTATCGTGCGCGCAAAATGTGTGAATTATATGCTATAATTCACTGCATATACTGGATAACCAGCTTTGGTGGACACCACCAGACTCACCAGTGAACATAAAATCAAGATGTATGATAAAAAAAAAATAACAAAACAAAAAGGAAAATGGTATTACGATGAGTTGAACTGTGAAGATTTATGTGTTTTACTTATGCTCGCTATTTTCAACAATTTAGCATTGAATGCTGAAATATATTATTACACTTAAGTAGAAAAAATACTCTCGTGAACATGATAGCGCGATCAGAATGAAGATAAAACTCCACATATTGAAAACACAGAGTCATTTACAGCAACATATCACTCGCCGCAACCATCACGACGGCGCGACAGTTGGCGTGGCGTGTGGAGGCTAGCTCCGTATGACCAAGTCTGCGACGCGTCTAATAATCAGATGCCCCCAGCCGCTCCGCAGCTTAGAGCATCTATTATTTATTTATTTATTTATATATTTTATTTATTTATTTTATTTATTTTTTTTTTGTGGTGTGAAATAGACAGACAGCCGACAAAAAAATGAACACAGCGGTAACATAGATCAGGATGATGATGATGATGACTTGTAGATCTTGAGGAAGAAGAGACTAGCGGCATATCAGCGTCCATGGCTGGAGACAGTTGGGTCTAGGAGGTGGAGTTTGTGGCTTAAGTAAGATAAAAATGCAGAGGGAGAACAATGCCCATGCTGGTCGTGTGTTCCTTTTCATCACTGTGTGTTTTCATCAGTGTTTTCATTATTTCTAGTTTTCATTAGCCATTGTTCGTTTTCTTTCTCTTCTGCCATGATATTTTCTACCAGTTTTCATTTAGGTTAATTCACCTTGAACAACACACAATGGTCTCCTGATTCTGCAAGTGTTCCCGTGAGTGCTTCTCGCACACGCCGCCCCACCACCGGCATGGACTGGATGGAATCGCACTGAGGTAAAACGTGTATATGGATAGAAAATTATATGCATTACTTCCCACACTTATTTAAACGAGAGGAAATCCAGTATCAACCTTGAACGATGCCTCAGGCCTAGATGACAGTGCCAGTTTATTTTCCATAATCTTGGAGGCTCCTTCTTATATATTGGAAGCCTCGTTAGGCCTAAAACAATGGAATGTTATAAAACATTTTATGCCCCTGCCTAAGGAAGACATAAAATCACGAAATTTTTATATTTGGCTTGCACAGTGTATCCGGTTGTGTTGCTGCTTGGTTAGATTCTTTGTGTGTGTGTGTGTGTGTGTGTGTGTGTGTGTGTGTGTGTGTGTGTGTGTGTGTGTGTGTGTGTGTGTGTGTGTGTGTGTGTGTGTGTGTGTGTGTGTGTGTGTGTGTGTGAGCGTGTGTCTAGTATTTTACGTGATAAAGCTTAGTTTTTTTTTTTTATGTCTCGTTTACCCGTCAGGGTGTGCTGTAAACCATTTATGGTTTCTTGGAAAAAGCACACACACATAAAAAAAAAGAAAATACAAACACTTCCGCTCTCAAAATACACACACACACACACACACACACACACACACACACACACACACACACACACACACACACACACTGCTGATGCTGCTGTTGTGCTGCTGCTGCGGCTGCTGATGATGATAATGACGATATCAAAGCTACAGTAAAAACAGTAACAGCAGCAGCAACAACAGAAACAATAGCAACAACAATACCAGCAAGAAGAAAAAGAAGAGTAACATAAACAACACAAGCGACAACACAACAACAACGTTAAACAAAAGAACAACTCACTGATACAAACAACAGCAACAAGAGCAATAATAATAATATTACATTTGCAGCTATAACTTCGTTCACAACAGCAGAAATAGGAACAACAAAAGCAACAACAACAAAAGTAACAACAACAACAACAGCAGCTATAACTATTTCTACCGTAACCACCACCACCACCACAGCCACCAGGGTGACCATCTCCACCACCACAACAATAACAACAACTACAACAACAACGACGACGACGACGACGACGACGACGACGACAACAACAACAACAACAACAACAACAACAACAACAACGAAACCACCACCACTAACAACAAGAACAACAACAACAACTACAACTACTACTACTACTACTACTATTACTACTACTACTACTACTACTACTACCACCACCACCACCACTAGAGCTACTGCTACTCTGGAGGTTCATAAAATCAACATGTCGAGAATGTTTCTGGACACCACAGTCAGTTTTCCCTCCGCCTCCTCCTCTCGAGTGCCCACGTGCCCGGGTATGCCCAAGGTGAAATATCGGACAAAATAGACAGAACGTCGTCGGAGGAGCCACAAGTAATACTGCACATGTCCCACAGGCAGGGAATGACAGGGGAGAAGGAAAACTGTCTACGAAACACAAAGAAGATAACATTTCATAGCGAGTCCAATGAGTATGACTCAAGTAACGTGATCTTTAGTTGATAAGACGCGGGGTGGCACACGACCCCCCCTGAAACATTTTGATACGCTGCAATGAGATCAGGAGATGGACATAAATAAGACAGCTGACGCCGCCACCATCTGGAAATCGGGAGTGATCCGGACATCCACGCCGGGAACCCAACGCCTACCAGGTCACCAGGACCTGGTAGGTCACCAGGACACGACTGAGTGGTGAAGCGAGGCGGAGAAAAGGAACTGTGGAGAGGGAGAGGGCCACCCAGGCGCCTCGTCACCGTAGCGAGATTTCCCTGTGGCTTTCCCGAAATGGTGTCCTTTATTCGTAAGTTACCTTGACCACCACCACTAGCACCACCACCACCACCACCATCACCACCACCACCACTACCACCACTACCACCACCACCACCACCACCACCACCACCTAACAGGCCTTCCATTACCTGGTCCACGTCGCCTTTTTGGTCTCAATCTTTCCCGCAAGTGTGTCTCGTTTTTACTGGACTGGCTCCTAAAATTCATTTGATTTTCTCTTCAAGAATTCTCCAGTGTAAAATTTTCTGCTTTTTCCTTCCGTCACGTTCATATCCGAGAAATCTAATCCACGCCAAAGCTTAGACAAATCTTTCCACGATATAGCTTTAAAGGCAATGGTAGATTTAAAGTTTATGAATCGCATCGCCTTGCATGACGTTGTTTACAATCATATGTAAGTCACAGTTCATGAATTCCAGAGCCATGATCAGTTTTAAACAATGTGGTATAAAAATGTAGAAAATCTTACGGTATCAGTACACCACAATTGCAGCTGCATGATCAACTATCGTGTCACTGGAAGAACCGTTTAAAGGTCAAAGTACTGTAATAAATTGATCTCGTATATGGAAAACTGAAATGTTAAAACCTTCGTACAAAAAATACCTCAAATGTCTTCCGTATATTTCAAAGAAAACATGCAAAAAGACAGACACACACACAAAACAAAAAACAAATCACTCAAAAAAATCTTGCGTGTATTAGTGAGCGCAACACTTATTATTGCACTTTCATCGGTGCCGCGCAATGCTGAGTGATGGAGGTAAGGCGGCTTGAGGATATTGTGTATGTACTGTACCAACTACCACCACGGAGATGGTAGAGTGTGCGTGCGTGCGTGCGTGCGTGCGTTGTGTGTGTGTGTGTGTGTGTGTGTGTGTGTGTGTGTGTGTGTGTGTACGCGCGTGCTCCGAACGTGCTAACTATATCAGTGTAACCATGAACGAGGCACAGTTGAAGTGGATGTGGCAGGTTATTCCACTGCTGACCACCACCTGCCGCACACAGATGGCCGCGACACTGGGGCAGACTGTGCACCGTAAGCTCCCTCAGGTAAATATCCCCACGAACATTCCACCTGCTACATCTCTACAAAACGATTTCCCCACACCCCGTAGGATTATGTTATGTTATATTATGTTAGGTTGCGGGTATTTATCATGGGTAAAATCACCTCAGGCGATTTCGTGGAGGAATTTTCGTGGGTGAAATTTACATGTAAGCAAGGCAAACTGCACTGCTTGTCCGGGGGTGGGTGAGGTGATGGTCAGTAAATGTGCGGCAGGACAGCTGGTATAGGGAAGCCGCTTGGCCTTGCATTCCTAACCAAGATACGTGAAATTAAAGGGCGACAGGAAACTATCACTCTGTGCCTCCGTCTGTCCATGAGCTTACTCGTGGAGCGCAGCAAGGGGCGTCCATCACCACGGTGCTTGGAAAAAATGAAAAAAAAAATGTCACCAGAAAAATGGCACATGAATACATGTCACATTAAAGAAATGACATGGGAATATTTCACTGATGAAAATGATATATAATGAAATGTCACGGAAAAAAATGCGGTTTTTCCTGTCTCTTTTACTTTGCTCTCTCTCTCTCTCTCTCTCTCTCTCTCTCTCTCTCTCTCTCTCTCTCTCTCTCTCTCTCTCTCTCTCTCTCTCTCTCTCTCTCTCTCCGCGTGTTCTAGTTTTCCTGTACTGTTTTTACTGAATCTTTATATATTTTTTTTTTATTTATTATTTTTGAACTTGACATGTTCCTTTTTCGTACAATTGATCATCAGTAACCGTGAATTATAAAATGAATTGTGGGTGAATACGTAAATATATCATAAATACAGTACCTATTATAAAGGACAGAACTTGAATTGTACATGATACCGTCTCGACTAAGTAAAACAGGTAAGCAACGAAGAATAAATCTCTTTTGTTTTCATTAATTCTTATGTTCGCTTTGCCTTTGTTACGTTCATGGAATCTTGTAACATGAGTATCCGTGGGGAAGGATTTTTGCTCTAAAGGTCACGGATGAATGGATGGATGGATGATGTGCTGCGTGGCGGGAATGTGTGTGTGTGTGAGACTGATCACACACCCACCCACCCATACACAGACACACACACACACAGACATACATACACACACACTATGTCCTACTGTATGTGTCACAACGAAAGTAAAGTTTTCTGTGAAGTGATGACTCGTAATAATTTTTGCGTAGTAAGGAACAAATCGAGGAGACGGTAAAAGCATTGCTGCCTGTCCTTGTCCAGCTGTTCTGTGGTTGATCACAAGCAACTCTTATACATATGACTATTGTGTCTTTTATAAATAAAAAAATATGAAAGGGACAGATTGATATAACTTTGTTTTAAGTAATGTATTTTATGCGAAAAGAATAAGTTACTAACAAAATTTCACAATATTTAATATTGCAGAAACAAAGCAGTAATTTCCGTCAGAAAAAAAAAAAAAATACGGAATACGTGTAATTGAAATGAAAGTTAAGGCAGACATCTGAGTAAATAGGCAATAAATGATAGACCGTGTGGACAGAATAATGTGATTTACTAATAAACAGTTGATGGTTCACCCGTTGCATAAACTTCACTTTTAAGAACAAGTCTCCATCACTCGTGACACAGCCAGTGTCCGGCATGCGGCTCGCTAATGATTTCGATCACTCTGCGACAGGATTCCAACACACCTGCCGGATTTCATCCACGTTCTGATAATGGATCGAAGAGTATATAACGTTAATTAATGACTTTTAACTTTACCTGTAAGCTCAGCATTGTACATCATTAGTCTCTCATCTGGATGTGTAGATGGGATTATGGAAGAGCTTTTCATTGGCACCGAAGTAAATGTTCCAAGAAGAAAAAAAAATGCAGCCATAATAACGAAATTGGTATTTCCTTAAGAAAAATCTGTGTAATTTTTTTTTTTTCCGCTGAATTAACATTCTTTAATCAAAATTAAAATTATTTTAACCCACGTACAGCTAGATTCTAGTTGGCCTAACTATTCATCCAATTTAGACATATAGTTTCTGCCTGACTTCTTTGAACTGACATAGAAAATCAACATCAATAAACTCTTATTGATTCAGAATTCTGTTAATTGATATAAGAATGAACTATTCATTGATACCAGAATGAGTGTTCTCTAAATGAAAAAAAAATAAATAAATAAATAAAAAAAATGTTATGGCGAAATTTACATTTTTCAATAGGAACTTTGCCACACTAAATACGATCCTTTGAAAAATTCCACGAAGGATAAAATTTATTTTGATTCACTTGGGACTGAATTTCGATCTTCTGCTGAATTTCATGCTATGTGAGTGTACAGTACCAGTTGTCCTTTGCACACATACACAAACGCAGACAGACTGACAAACGAACAGTCAGAAACTCGCGCGCAAACACACACACACACACACACACACACACACACACACACACACACACACACACACACACACACACACACACTACAGAGTTTGTCAGATTGGCGCTTCTTACTTAATTTCATTAACTCTAGATAGAGTTCATTAAAGCAACAGGAACTAAAGGTTTTGAGGTCCTTAATCATTTCTTTTGCTGTCTGTAGTGTTCCTAGAAATTTCCCCTCCACTAGACTATTTAATTAAGCGTGATATGAAACCACGTCAGTCATCGGGTTACCTTCTACAAGAATATAATTAGGTATTTGATGCAGATTCTGAGTTATTCAAATGGAATAATGTGATTTGATTCATTGACGCTGAAATTACTTACCGATACTCATGAACCGAAAGCCATCGTGCTCCTTAATTACTTCGAGATGAGTCAGCATTGGTAACCAGGCTCGTGTTTCAGCAGCGGTGGATGTGCCCGCTAATTTTTTTTGCATTTCCGCACGGTTCATGTGACGTCAAGAGCGCAGGGAAGTTATTTATTGCCAGTAGAAGTTAAAATGTATAGTGTTAATTAACAGATAGCTCTTGTATTTACACTCTTATCCAACAGTTTTACGGGAACCCATTAACTTTCCCACAACAGTAGCAGTTTTAGTATTGGTATAAAATACAACGAAAATAAAATAAAATTGTACGATTTGTTGGTAAATTTGCGACTGTATTATACATGAATAATTGTAAAGCAAGTTACCCTCGCTTCGTTTCCATACTTGTATCCTGCATATGTTGTATGTTTTTAATTTGCGGCAGCAGTGCAGATGGATGTATTTTTGGCCTCAGATTAAGTACTTTACTCTTGTTTAATTTTCAACGATCTTCAGTGTGTGTGTGTGAATGTTGAAGTAGAATAGTTTCTTCAGCTTTTCTCTTGATTTCCAACATCACAAGAGGAACTCGTTTGATTTTTACCGGTTGTCATTCAAGTTTTTTAAGTTGACAGTTTTCTCTCATACTTACAATGCTCCATTTTAGCGCGGCAACATATGGCACACTTGCTCGAGTAGCAGGACACCAACTATTCTGGGTATAAGTGTCACAATGTGCCGCGTTGGTTCTGTTTCGTGTTATTCCCTTTTTGGTTTACATAAGTGTTGATCTATCATGAAAAAAAAAAGTTAATTGTGTTATTGTCCTTTTAAGTACAGAATAATATGATTAATGCAGAATGTACACGTATTACTGCACGCTTGGAGAATATGTAAAATTCCTAGAAATAATACAGGAAAGAAAAAAATAAAGCAGGAATAAATTGCACGGAAAAAAAAAAAATAACTGAATTAGAGACGAGAAGGAAAAAAGTTTTTTTTTTCTTTTTTTTTCTTTTGCACCGGACAGGGAAAGAAAATTAAGCATTTATTCCGAGCCAGGAGGTGTAGCTTTCAGGGCTACTTGGCTGGCATTCACACTCGGGATTATGCTCAGATGTGGTAAAATGCGTGATTCAGGACGACTAAGTGGCGTCCCTCATATGAAGAAGTCTTGGCGCCCCAGGAAGGGAAATCTGGTGGTGGATATTTTTAGTGGTAATGGTTTTATTGGTGGTGGTGGTGGTGGTGGTGGTGGTGGTGATGATGATGATGATGGTGGTGATACGGCTGCTGCTATTGAGTGATATGTTATGTTACTAAAATGATAATGAATAAACACAACAATAGTGTCACCATCATCACCTCCAACACCACCACTACTATCACCACCACCAACAACAACAACAACAGCAATAACTCTCTCTCTCTCTCTCTCTCTCTCTCTCTCTCTCTCTCTCTCTCTCTCTCTCTCTCTCTCTCTCTCTCTCTCTCTCTCAAATGTCACTGAAGGACAAATAAAGGTAAAAAAGCTCAGTGGTGTTCCCAAAAAAGAAACAGGAAGAGGACCAAGAGAGTTGTCCAATCCAGCTTCTGAGGCGTCTTAATACTCCTCCTTTGAAACAGTTCAAGTCGAAGGTAGGAGGGAAAACATAAACAGGAAGAGAGTTAGTTTACAAGTGAAAATGATAAAGGAGTGAAGGTACTGGTTAATTTTTGCATTAGTAAGCTAGCCAGATTAGGAATTAGTAGGAAGTCGTGTGCAGCGAGGCCGTAATAAGACTTTATCGGGTGCTACGCAGAAACCATAGAAATGGAAATAAAAGGTAGGAAGAGATGCAGCATTGCGATGAGTGAAAGATTTATCTCTCTAGCCATCTGTCAGTAACTTTTGAGATTGTTAGTGGTGATGGTGTGAATGATATTTCTTCTTTCATATCAGAATCTCCAAACACATGCCAAAGATATCTGCAGTACAGACTAACGAATACGTATGTTTGCCAGAAGGCTCTGAGTATCTAAAATGAATTTTATTCGCAAAAAGAGTGCCTCCGCAGGGTTCCTGAAACAAGGCCATGAAATATTCGTAAGAAAGAGGAAAACATCAATAAACCGATGCTCCTTCGCCCCGTGTCTTGAGCAGGAAATCTTTGCAGCCCAAAGTCTGTGGATCGACATAATTTTTTTGCCAATTCAAGTTTACGAAGCAGGCGATAAAATTTGTACCGGCCAAGGACAGGACAGGCCCGAAGCGCTCCGGGTGGCTGAGCTGCGAAGGAGAACCATGAGACAGATATAAATGACGAAGGGACGCGGCTAGCCTTGGAAGATGGAGGATGGATGGATTACCGGAAGAAGGGAGTGATAACGCAGAGAGAGAGAGAGAGAGAGAGAGAGAGAGAGAGAGAATGTGTGTGCGTGTGTGTGTGAGAGTTGAGTGCGTGTCTGTGTGTGTGTGTGTGTATGTATGCAAGCAGCGTAGTGGATCTAACAGTGTTAATGTGTTTTCTGGGACATTGATTGTTAACAGCTGGACCTACCCTTCAGGCATGTGTGTCTTTACGTCTCTGCTTTCTTCCTTCCTGATCTTTCCCGAGCATTATTATTTTCAGAGAAGTAAAACAGAAATGTTCTCACCACGTTGAATAATGCATCATATATGCCTTATGTTTTCTTAATTACCTTAGTCAACGGCGTTCCTTGGTGCCGAAATATTAAATTCATGGAGTATTTTTTCAACTTGGCAAAAAAAAAAAAAAAAAATCAGACTAACACAACAAGTTTCCTCATCAAAGTTTCGTAAATGCCGAGCTTTGTGAGGCTGTCCTTCGCCAGCCCCTCACCTTCCCTCATTGTGTCTCCTGCCTCACCCTCCGCCTCGTCCACACTGAAGAGAGGCAGGAGTGTGCGTTGTGACCTGCGACGCGGAGCTGACGTCTTGTCATCTTGGGTGAAGGACGTTCAGGAGATTTATGGAATTTTTGTTCAGATAGTTACGTCGTGCACGCGTCTCGCTGGCCGTGCGTCTGTCCGTCAATCTGTTCCTCCTCAAGCATTTACTTAATTGATCAGTCGGTTAGTCAGTCTGTCAGCCAGGTAGCTTTTTTGTTTGTCTATGTTTGTCTATCAGTCTGTCTGTCTGTTCGTATGTCTGTCTGTCTGTCTGTTCTGCCAGCCCGCCCCTCTCCCTCCCCCCTAACTCTCTCTCTCTCTCTCTCTCTCTCTCTCTCTCTCTCTCTCTCTCTCTCTCTCTCTCTCTCTCTCTCTCTCTCTCTCTCTCTCTCTCTCTCTCTCTCTGTCACACACACACACTCACACACACTCACTGCCATCCCCACCGCCTGGCCAGCGCCACACCTTGAGGTGGTGTCGTGCTCAGGAAGCAGTAATGGCCTCACCAAAAATTACAGCGAAGCTTTTAGCTCGGCTGCGCCATATGTTACCGGGCGGGCGGACACTGGCAGTCTGGCGTGGGTCACGCGACGACTCTTGCGGTTGTCTTGGGGATGTAAATTGTGCCATGACTGTCCTCGTTGTTTATAAAAATGGCGTGTTAACGTGAAGCTCCTACTCTCCGCCAGGTTTCTTTCTCAGCGGATCCAGCGGACCCAGAGTCCTTGGGTGGTCGTGGCTGGCAGCCTTATCTAATATTCACTATTTTTTATCATGACAAAATAAATGGCCAAGGGGGAATCGCCGAGAGTCGTTAGTAATTGTTTTAACTGGTGTGCAGGAGAAACACACACAAAGGCCTCGTCTCCAGCCCAAGGTCTCCGTAGAGGCCTTGGCAGAGACATTACAGGCGCATCAACAGGTCAGGATGCACCACACGTATTACTAAAACTGTTTTCGAAAAAGTCCTTTCTTTTTTACCATTTTGTTGAAGTATACACAGTGTCCCTGCAATCGCGTATTCGTTTTAGTTTCATTTCATTAACACGTCAATCATCCTCGGTACAGGAGCGCAGAATGATCATGATAAAAAGTAGGAGAGCATTCCATGACACTATAATCAACACAGATTGACGTGTGCATGGAACACTGAAATACGTAGTCAATAAAATGAAATAGCCCTGAAAATACTTCATGCATAGCGAATAGCCTGTCGGGATTCCCAAGCGGCGATCACGTGACGGACAAAACGTTGGCTAAACTAAATTGATCTATATGGAAAACAAATTTCGTATTTTTGTGTGTTTGTGTGTATGTGTGTTTGACCACACACTCTCTCTCTCTCTCTCTCTCTCTCTCTCTCTCTCTCTCTCTCTCTCTCTCTCTCTCTCTCTCTCTCTCTCTCTCTCTCTCTCTCTCTCTCTCTCTCTCTTCCATTTTTAGGGAAAGACTAACAATTACTTTCAACACACACACACACACACACACACACACACACGTAGATTAAAAAAAAGCAGCCACGTGAAACGAAAAACGGACGACAATTTATTTCATCATCTTGGCGGTTGCAACATGGACTGGGAGTTGAAAAGAAAAAATAGTCGAGCTACCTGAATTCTAGGGTAATTTAAAGTAAAAGAGGTTGGGGGAGAACGGCGAGAAGAGAGAGAGGAAGGGAAAAGAGGGAAAAAATAGAATAACAGGGAAGGAGAAAGATGACTAAAAAATAATGTGAGGAAAAGGAAAAAAAATAGGAAAGGTAGACTGTAAGAAATAAAAAGAAGAATGGATAAGTCAAGGCAGGGAGAGAAGAATATTGAATAAGAAGAGAGAAAAGTAAAAAAATGGTAAGAACGAAACAAGTAATAATGATAGGAATGATAATAATAGTGAACGTTAAAGATGAGTAGTTTAGTAGTGGTGGTGGTGATGATAGTAGCAACAAAAAAATAATGAAAACAACAATAACGAAGAGAGCTATGATAATGGTAAAAAGCAGGAGAGAGATTCCCTTATTTCTCGCATTCATTACAACTACGTCTTGTACTCTGACATGAGTGCCCTCCATAGCCAGTGTTTGGACAAGTTAGCCTCGTTATGTACATAAGCCTTTTTCAACAAAACTTCTTGACGCTACTCGACATTTTCTTCTTGTAACTCATGTGCTCCTACCGCCTCTCCAGCACTTCACAAATTTACGTAGTTTATTTGGTTGAGTTTGTGTCCTTGTCCGGGCCGGTGGAGACAATTTGGGTTTGTCTGCTTTCAGAGTGTAGTGCAGGACGCTGTGGTTTAACGAGGCGTACGCTTGTAACGTGGATACTTCACCTGTCTGCCGGAGAAGCATCCTCGAGAGAGACAGAGAGGGACTTCATTCATCTTACGCTCCGAGAGAATGAGTTCGCGAGTGTTATATAAATATATAATATATTGTCTCAGCACAAGGTTAAGATGACCCAGTGATACTCAGATAGGTCATACGATCCAGGAACTGAACTTATATAACGTGGAAGACTCACCACGAGAAATTAGTGTAGTCCAATACAATGCCAAGGTAAATTGGGAGGATCGGCTTGGTACTCGAAGGCGGTGGTCACCTGCATGTAGCTATGAGGTGACGGACAGACGGTTGCATTGTCGCAGCCTCACAGCGGTGATTAAAAGTACTCCTGGAAAATGTTACTTGGCATCATCACACAGCTGTTTTCAAGGTCGCTTGGACTCGCTCCCCCGTCCTCCCTCGCTTTAAATGATGCCACGTATCATTTTAGAGGAGTAATTTAATCACCTCAATAATGGTGCCGTGTAATGCTTTTTGGTAAATACCGTTTTTTTCTTGTTACAAGATATTGCAATAATCCACAGCCTGCAAAAAAAAAATATATATAATAATAATAATAATAATAATAATAATAATAATAATAATAATAATAATAAATAAATAAATAAATAAAAATAAACCATTAGTAATTTGAGCAAGTGGCACCTCCGAGGCTGCGACAATGCAACCGTGTGTCCGTCACCTCATAGCTACACGCATAATACACCTGTGAGTCCCATACAATTTCATCTCTGACGGGTAAGCAAAGCCTTAAAATACATATGTGTATAGAACATTTTCTACTTAGAATTACACGTTCTTTCACCTCTTTCAGTATTTACAGAAACTCGCGTTACACCATATATATATATATATATATATATATATATATATATATATATATATATATATATATATATATATATATATATATATATATATATATATATATATATGAGATGTAAAGTTTCCAGTCAGATTATAAGAAAAGGACAGACCGAGAATGTTCAGTGTAGAAGAGGTGGAGAGTTGAGTGTCACTGAAGAAAAGGGGATAGTTATCTGGAAGGTTGTGTAGACCTTATAGATGGAGGAATAGAGTTTTTGAGGTGTTGAACAATACCAAGTTTGTCCTGCCCGTATCAGAAATTTTAGAGAGATCATAAGTCTGGCGTTTTGTGGCTTCTCTGCGTGAACTGCTTACTTCCTGAAGGGTTGGACGTCTACGAAAAGACGTGGAAAATTGCAGGGTGGTATCATTAGCATAGGAGTGGATAGGACAAGAAGTCTGGTTTAGAAGATCATTGATGAATAAAATATAAAATAAATAGGAAGAGAGGGGGTGATAGGAGAACCCTGAGGAACACCACTGTTAATAGATTTAGGAGAACAGTGACCGTCTACCACAGGCACGTGCCGTCAGTAATTACTCAGGATAGATAGTTGGTGATAGGGGTGTGATACACAGCCTCCCGCCTCATACTACTCATACAAGCTGTATTGACATTTTATTAATTTTGCTTGCTAAACTTCCCTGAAAGGACTAGTACCAATCGGACTAGGTCATGATGTACTCATATTTCTATTCTTGCAAATGATAATATTTTTAATATGGTGCTCTAAAGGGAATTGTAGCAAATAAAAAAAAAATTCCTTACCCTACATAACTGGGTGTCCACATTCGCCAGATTGCTCTCTCTCTCTCTCTCTCTCTCTCTCTCTCTCTCTCTCTCTCTCTCTCTCTCTCTCTCTCTCTCTCTCTCTCTCTCTCTCATCTTTTCTGTCTTTATCTCTTCCTGCTTTTCTTCCCTATTTGCGCATTTACTTTTATATTTACAATATAAATGTAAATGGACTAAAATTGAAAAAAAAATAATAAAAAAAAATAAAAAATAAGCGAAACACAATGGTGTAATCACATTCCACGAAAGATGCCAAGCGATTGAGTTGGTCAGATTTACTTTTGTCATTATAACACATAAAAACAAGGTGTTGAAAACTGTATGCAGCACGTGGAATACCTCTATTTGTAGCTTACATACTGAGATTGAAAGAGAGGGGCGAATTTTGCTTACCTAACCTCCAAAAAGAAAAAAAATGCACTGTATACATAATAATCAGAGCAACTTTCATAATTTTCCTAGATTACTGAACTGTTTTATTGCCTACCTAGACGGCATGTTTCTGATACATACATATGTATATAAATGCATACACACACACACACACACACACATAGATACGTATATGCATACATTCATTGATTTATTTATTTATTTATTTTTTTTTTTTTTTTATGTAGGAGACCCTGGCCAAGGGCAAAAAAAAAAAAAAAAAAAAAGCCCACTGAGATGCCAGTCCCAGAAAAAGCTCCAAACCGGTAGCAAAAAAATGAAGGATGTCTTGAAACCTCCCTCTTGAAGGAATCTAAGTCATAGGAAGGTGGAAATACAGAAGCAGGCAGGGAGTTCCAGAGTTTACCAGAGAAAGGGATGAATGACTGAAAATACTGGTTAACTCTTGCATTGGAAAGGTGGACAGAATAGGGGTGAGAGAAAGAAGAAAGTCTTGTGCAGCGAGGCCGCGGGAGGAGGGGAGGCATGCAGTTAGCAAGATCAGAAGAACAGTTAGCATGAAAATAGCGATAGAAGATACCTAAAGATGCAACATTGCGGTGGTGAGAGAGAGGCTGAAGACAGTCAGTTAGAGGAAATGAGTTGATGAGACGAAAAGCTGTTGATTCTACCCTGTCTAGAAGAGCGGTATGAGTGGAAGCCCCCCAGACATGTGAAGCATACTCCATACATGGACGGATAACGCCCTTGTACAGAGTTAGCAGCGGGGGGGTGGGGGTGAGAAAAACTGGCGGAGACGTTTCAGAACACCTAACTTCATAGAAGCTGTTTTAGCTAGAGATGAGATGTGAAGTTTCCAGTTCAGATTATAAGTAAAGGACAGACCGAGGATGTTCAGTGTAGAAGACGGGGACAGTTGAGTGTCATTGAAGAAGAGGGGATAGTTGTCTGGAAGGTTGTGTCGAGTTGATAGATGGAGGAATTGAGTTTTTGAGGCATTGAACAATACCAAGTTTGCTCTGCCCCAATCAGAAATATTAGAAAGATCAGAAGTCAAGCGTTCTGTGGTTTCCCTGCGTGAAATGTTTACCTCCTGAAGGGTTGGACGTCTATGAAAAGACGTGGAAAAGTGCAGGGTGGTATCATCAGCGTAGGACTGGATAGGACAAGAAGTTTGGTTTACAAGATCATTAATGAATAATAAGAAGAGAGTGGGTGACAGGACAGAACCCTGAGGAACACCACTGTTAATAGATTTAGGAGAACAGTGACCGTCTACCACAGCAGCAATAGAACGGTCAGAAAGGAAACTTGAGATGAAGTTACAGAGAAAAGGATAGAAACCGTAGGAAGGTAGTTTGGAAATCAAAGCTTTGTGCCAGACTCTATCAAAAGCTTTTGATATGTCCAAGGCAACAGCAAAAGTTTCACCAAAATCTCTAAAAGAGGATGACCAAGACTCAGTAAGGAAACCCAGAAGATCACCAGTAGAGCGGCCTTGATGGAACCCATACTGGCGATCAGATAGAAGGTTGTGAAGTGATAGATGTTTAAGAATCTTCCTGTAGAGGATAGTTTAAAAAAAAACTTTAGATAGGCAGGAAATTAAAGCAATAGGACGGTAGTTTGAGGGATTAGAACGGTCACCCTTTTTAGGAACAGGTTGAATGTAGGCAAACTTCCAGCAAGAAGGAAAGGTTGCTCCATACATTGTCTTTACTGCTTTTTATTATGTTTTTTTTTTTTTTTTTAGTAAACAATGTGACCTACCATATTATATATGTCGGTTCTTTGTTTTTTCTCCTTTTTTTATTGTGTCCTTTATTATTTTTTTATCCTTTATTTATTTATTTATTTATTTATTTATTTATTTATTTGTTCCGGGGTGGTTTTGAATTATCAATTACCACTGGACACTGTTCATTAGTATCTTACCTTTATATAATAGGTAAAGTCACTCTTGGTGAGTTTCTGTGGTTTTCAGGTGAATGTCAAAGGTGAACGTATAAAAATAGGTATATTTAGATATATGTACAGAGTTCTGGAGAAGGGTGTGGCGCGTACGGGACAACGGATGTCCTCTGCGTGGTACAGCGTTACACCCTGGCAAGAGACTGCCGGAGCCGGCACAAGGGACGCTTAGCGCCTTCAAAAAGTGCTGACATTAGAAATAGGGGCGGGTTGACCGCACTCACAGTACATGAATATATTCATAATTATTACTCTCTAATTACATAAATAAGGCAAGGGAAAAGCTACTTATAGCTAAGAGTAATACATGCCAAAATACATTAGAGAGAGATTAACTATAGAGAATACTTAGATACTGTAATGTAGGTGCTATCGATTACTTATCGATGGCAATAAAAGGAGTATGGAAAGTTCCATGGTGTGTGTGTGACGTAGGGTGGCGTGATCATATCCGCCCCACCCTTATGCGCCATCACCCACTATTTGCACTTATGCATATATGTATACATACACTTATATTGCTAATCAAGCAAGGCATTATAAATACAATACACATTATTATTAATTATGTGACACCGTTACATCGCTCGGTCACCTACTTGACGCGTCCTCGCGAATACAGTGTACCTAACCATGTTATGTGTATGAAACTCCTTCATTAAGACGTTTACGTCTACTATCAAGATATATATACAAATTAAGGCTTTCCTAACACACACATATAAGAATATTAACAAAAACATTAAAATAAGGCAAGGTGTCAGGATACTTGGATAGAGAATCCCAGGTTTCAGATATACTGGTAAGGATGTCTCTAGAGCCTCTGAAAACTCTTCTGTGTTTGAGAAGGAAAGAGTGGATAAGGAGTTTGTTATAAAAGAAATCCTTGACTTTGTCAAATTCTCCAGGGAAGTAACAGGGAAAACTCTATATGAAAGGTCTGTTGTAAAAGCTAAATTAATCCTAGAAGGGTAAGTGGTTAGTTTACTAGAACGTACATGACAAGCATCTTGTACCGCATAATGTCCTATAACCTCCTCATAGGTGGTCCCTTCTGGGCAAGTCACTGAGACGTAAAAGTTTTCTGTGAAATAAAAGTAATGATATCCATGAAAATTGCAATGGAAAATAGGTTTTGAAACCACATGCTTGTATGGACAGAGTGTTAGAGCTGCAGACGCCTCTGAACGTGTCAAGACGACTTCACAAATACCTTTTACTACAGGTAAGAAAGCAAATTGGATACTTGAACAATGGTACAAATGCAAGTATGAAGATTTACAACGTTTTAATTCAGTTAAATCTCCAATTGTATATAATGAAAAATCCTTGGCTATTAGCACTAAGGAAGGATTCATGTCCAGTGTCATCACAGAATTATTAACGGAAAATGGAAAAGGTTTAATCTCATAAGCCTCAAAATGATCCTGAGATTTAAAAGGTATGTTTACAATTATTGCATCTGTGGTCAAGGTAGCTTCCAGCAATGGGTAGTAATACTGGATCATGTCCGCTGCATACACTGGTGTCAATTTGTAGGTTGACTGACCAATTTCTATTGTGTGAAGCAAATCCTCTACAGGAAATAGTGAAGTTGTTACCCTGCCATTGACAGCATCCACCATGTTGCGAATTATCGCTTCATTAATGGAGAGAACTGAACCCAAGGAAGCTTCAACTACATGCAAAGCTTGATCTATAACCACAACGTGATTTATCACATCTAAACTATGTAAGGCATTATCAAGCACAGTTGTTAAATCATTTGAATACTGTAATAACTCATTGAGATTAGTTTCTAATTTAACTATTTTATTGTGATGTAGGTTCAGGACCTTCTTATTAGTAGCTGCAACCGTTATTAGTTGATCATAATGTTTCCTTAAATCCTGTACATCCTCGTCCAAGGCGGTGCCAAAAAGATATTGAGACAGTTGTCCCAACCCATTTATGAGTCCTCTTTTGGTACGAGCGTGCACTGGATGAAGGTTGTAGTCATGCTGAGATTGGTTCAATTTCCCGTGTAAGAATTCTACCCTTGCTTTTAAAGCTTTGATTATGGTTTGTGAGAAAACTTGTGTCTGGCTATACGTTTCATCAGCAAGTAAGGATTCCAGTTCCTGTAAGGAGTTATCCAAAGTTTCTGAGACAGCGTCGAGGTCCGAAGTTACGGAAAATAAGGTAGAAAAAGGATATCGAACCAGAAGAACATCTTCTATTAAGGTTACTTCCCCAAGATGTGTGGTGAGAGCCCCCGGTTTGACATGCAACGCAGTGGACGCTTGTAGCACTTGCAGCATGCTCAAGAAGGTAACCAGGAGGCCCAGTGCCATCTGTAAGTAATGCAGGCAATTAGCTGCGTGAGCGAAGGTTATACCTATGCGTCTTTATAGTATTAGTAGAATTAAGGTTTGTAACCTGATCAGTAGTACTCTCTGTTGATGACTGGAGCTGAGCGTTAGTCTTCACAAGCCGATCACTATGTACTATCTCAGCAGTGTTAAGAAGAGGGTCATGCACCTCAAATTTGTTACCATGTAACTGGCGGACAACCGAGCATGGACCACTAAATTTAGGGGAGAGTTTGGAGGTCCTGTCCGGATAACGAACTTTAACTGTGTCTCCAACCTGTATCGTGACAGGGGTCGCACGCTTGTGTTGTCTAGCCATCATTTCTGCCCTAGAAGCTTGTAGCCTACTTCGGACTTTAGCATGAATGTCCTTGAAAACATGCATATGTTGTTTAACATAGTCATCTACGTTGTATACTGGAGTTTGTGGACTTGCCAACAAATCATAAGGAAGATTTTTATCTTCACCATATAATATATAATGTGGGGATTTCCCAGTACTTTCACACATTGAACTGTTAATGCAGGCACCAACGTGTGGTAACCAGTCCTCCCAGTCATCATGGAGACTGTTTACAACTGGACGAAGAACCTCCAGGATTTTCCTGTTTGCTCTTTCTACTAGTCCGTTTGAAGAAGGATGGTAAGCCACAGTGTATGTGTGTTTAATGTTGTACTGTGTACATATTCCTTGTAGGATTTCATTGCGAAATTCAGATCCATTATCACTTAACAACACTCGTGGTGCTGAGTATGGACAAAACAACTTAGTTACTAGCGCATGCGCTACATATTTAGCAGATTTTTCCTTTAAAGGTGAGAGAACCACGAACCTTGAAAAATGGTCTACACACACAAGTAGATACTGCGAGCCATTTTGACTCTTGGGTAATTGAAGAAGATCAATGGAGACAATGTCCCAAGGTCGCTCAGGTAGTGGATATTCCAGTATTGGGGCTGGTCCTTTTACCGCACCCTTGTGCTTTGCACATGATATACACCTGGCAACATAATCTTCTATGTCAGTGCGCATGGTAGGCCAATAATAGCTTTTACGCGCTGCTTGTAGAGTTCGCTCTCTTCCTGGATGTCCTGCACTTGGCATGTCGTGCACTAAGATAAGTATGACATGGACTAAACTCTCAGGAATGATGTGTTGTTTACTAGACTTTCCCATTTGGGGATTATGTCGACACAGAACATTGTCTGGTGACATGAAAAATTGAGAGAATGGTATATGTAGACGTGGAAGATTATCTTCTTCGCCTGACTCCAGAGCATGTATGACCTTAGACCATATTTCATGCTCTCGCTGTGCTTTACTTAATTCCTTCAAGGTGAAGTTATTTACAGGGATCGAGTCACTGACAGCTCCCACAGGCACATTTCGTGAAAGTGCGTCGGCTACTACATTAGCACGACCTGGCAAGTACTTGACTACTGGAGCAAATTCCTGCATGGTACAGTACCATCTTGCCACTCGTCCAGTTAAATTTTTCCCTTTGAAAAGTTCAATTACGGGTGCATGATCCGTGTAGACTGTAATTGGATATCCAAGGATAATGTCCTTAAAATGTTTTAAAGCCCAAACTACAGCAAGTGTTTCTTGATGAGTGACAGAGTAATTAGACTCTGCTGGATTAAGCACACGACTTGCATATGCTATTACATAGTTTTTGCCTCTGGCATCTGTCTGCATCAGTACTGCTCCCAGTCCTAGAGAAGAAGCATCCGTGCAAATAATGAACGGCTCTGAATGCTCTGGGAAAGCAAGTACAGGTGCATTTGTTAATAGTGATTTTAATTCATTGAAACTTTGTTCATGAGCAGCCTCCCAATGGAAAGCAACATCCTTTTTAAGGAGTTTAGTAAGTGGGGATGCAATTGCCGCAAAATTCTTGATGAAAGGACGGTAATATCCCGCAAGACCTAGGAAAGATCTGACATTCTCCACCGATTTAGGTTGAGGAAACTTCTGTACAGCTATGACCTTTTCATCCACCGTGTGGATTCCTTCACCATCGACTACATGGCCAAGGAATTTTATTTTGGCTTTTAGAAATTCACATTTAGAAAGCTTTGCTTTAAGTCCAGCTTCTTCAAGCTTCTGGAGGACTAATTTTAAACTCTCCAGATGGGATTCTTGATCCTTACTAGCGATGATTATATCATCCAGGTATGCAAACACGGTTTTGCCAAGTAAACCCGTGAAAATACTGTTAATCATTCTCTGGAATGTTAAAGGAGCGGATTTTAATCCAAAAGGCATGCGTAACCATTCGTAATGGCCACTAGGCGTACTGAACGCCGTTATTTCCCGTGAAGTGGGGGCTAAGGGAACCTGCCAGTATCCTGACAACAGGTCTAAACTAGAGAAAATTTTGTTTCCACGACCTAAGGACATTAGAAGGTCGCTCAGGACAGGTAAAGGATAATGATCATCCACTGTGACATCATTAACCCGCCGGAAGTCGATTACCGGCCTGAAAGATTTATCTTTCTTGGGAACCAAAAAGATTGGTGAATTCCAAGGAGAGCACGATTCTTGAATCACTCCCTTGTCAATCATGTCATGAATCATGTCATCTACAGTCGCCCTCTGACTATGAGGAAGACGATAAGCTGGTATATATACTGGCTTAGTGTTTGGTTTTAACCTAATGTGGTGTTCCGCTCGATCGGTCACACCTAAGGATTCTGCAGGTAGTGCCAGGACACTGCGATACTTCCCCAATAAGTCCAAGAGCGCGGGCCTCATTTCGGGGTAGTCCACAACATTGACAAACGAACATAGGGTTGGCGCCTGCCCCAGCTCGGTGTCAACAGCAGACTGACTCACCGAAGAGACGCAGGCTCCAGGCAGAATACTGGGTTCTGGTACCACTTTCTTGTCATAAACCAGGCACTTTCCAAGGAAAAGACCTTGTTTGATCCTTACAGAACTTCCAGTAGTGTTCACCACCAAAGCATCAGTGACATGACCCTTTCTAATTGTGGAAAGAGTCGATTCAACAGCCAATCGCCTAACATTACCTATACCTTCAAGACAGATGTCACTGCCTACAGGAGCTTCTGGAACACGAATTGTAATCCGTTTTGCCACACGAGCAGGAATGTCATAACTGGCATTGACAATTGCTTTTGCTTCCCTCCATGCTTCTGTTATATCCTTATCTCTCGTAGGAGACCGGACAGATTGAATCGTTTGAGGCTCCCCATTGGATCTTTGTCCCTTCCGTGATAAAGAACCGTTTCTGGGTTGCCTGGAAACCAAAGGTGCAGGATGTTTCATCCCTTCCAGATGTCGTCCGCAGTACATGACTGTATTTTGCTTTGGATAGATTACTATCTGGTGAGACTTCATGGCTCTTAGCCCTAATAAGCCGTCAGAAGGAAGTTTAAAGTTACTGACTACATAGAAATCAGTTTGAATAAGCTGAGTATGCTTAGATAGACTTATTGGTAAGGAAATTTTTCCTAAGATTTTCAGGGCTGACCCTGTGACACCAGAAAGATTCAAGTCACTTGGACGGAGTATCCATTTACCACCGCGTGAATTCCGTTTCAGAATCTTGTAAGATTCTTCAGAGATCACGTTTACTGTGGCTCCAGTGTCTACAGCCAAAGATAAGCGATGCTTACCTACCCTAGTTGGTAATGCCATTATGTTTGTTTGGTTGTTGGCAGCATTTATGGTTGAATGCACTGACATGTCAGAAGAATCTGCTGCCTCAGCGTCTTGCGCATTTAGATGTTTTAGTCGGGTTTGTTTACTACTGTGCGCTGGTCTTCCCCCGACTGCCTTGTACTGTTCAGGTTAGCTCTGGCCTGTTTTTCAATTCTCATATTGATTATATCTTTACATTGCTCTGATGAGTGTTTACACTGGCCATGTATGAGGCAGTATTGGGTAGCGACGTCCCTGTAGGATCTTGTCCTACCAGTTTTCACTTGGGGCGATGCACCTGGTTTTGGTCTAACAGAGAGATTACCCCCTTTTGTTTTGTTCTCCAAGTCGGATTTATTTGCTGCCAATTTCTGGTCCTTTTGTTTCTTATAACATCTTTTTTCAACATGACCTATTTTATGGCAGTACGAACAGACATTTCCAGGCCTCGCCATGGCTGCCGCACAAGGTTGAGATTGGTCATCATCCATGAGTGGAGCAACCAATGAGGTTTGAGTTTCCGGAGAGGCACCAGGTAGCCCTCTTTTCTCCCGAATCAGGACTGCAAGGTCAGCTACTGTGTCTCCCGGTTTAAAGCGAAAATGACTTGCGGTTTTCTTCACTTCCCCATTCACCAATGATATGTAAAAGATGAATTCCAGAAGTCTTCTGAAATCTGTTTCTGTCATACTGTTTCCTTGGAACCAGTTGTTAAGTCGTAAGACATCCATGAAGTCCGTTACGAACTGGTGTGTAGGGATTAAGGCTTTCATTTCGTGAAGAGAGTTAATTTCAGCTGCAAATCTAAGACCCACCTTGGAGGCTAGTACCATTAGGTCAGTTTGACTCTTACCCCCAAAAATGTTCAAGAAATTTTTCTTGAAATTTGCATAACTAGTCCCTATTTCAAGCGGACTAAAAGCGCTGGTATTCATCATGTGTGCTGCTTCTCCAGCCAATTTAGATCTGACGAAAGAGATCTTGTCTTCATCGGTGATAGTATTTGCTCTTGTCATAACATCCTCACACAAACGGATGAAATCATGAGCCCTTTCTTGCGGGTTTTCTCCGCGAAATGCTGATATTGTTTCAGGAATAGGAAGTACCTTAAGTGTAGTAGATGCATGCAAGGCATAAGGAGAGCCAGTAGAGGCTGAAGCAGAAGCATTAGGATTAGCCATGGTTGCTGCTGATAATGATGGGTATTTATTCCCTGATCTTGTAATCAACACGTTTCCGTCCTCATGAGGCACGGTATTTTCCACTGTAGTGGCTTTTGGTTCCGTTGATAGTGCTTCTGATGATCTAGTGTCACTATTATCCGCTTGGAAATGACACTCCAGTTCATAGATTTCAGCTAACTTATCAGCTTTATCCATAAATGTAGTATTATTACTTTCTTAATTAGGTATTAATTACACACTTAAATTACGTTTCCATCGTCCAAAGGCGTTTCCACTCTTAAAGGATGAATGGTTAGTATTTTGAGAAGTGTGAAAATTTTAACAGAATTGAAGGTTTAGGGACAGAAATGGAATTATCCTAGTTATCCCTGAACACTTAAAAGAAAACGAGAGCGAGCGCTCCGTCCAGCCGAAAAAGAAAACGGTGTTTAAGAGGCAAACTAAATTATTTTAATTTCCACATAAGTAACATCACTGTGAAATAGGTGAGTTATACATGAACCCTAACAGTGTTTGCGTTACCACAAGTGTTTTATTTAATATTGGTGTGGTGTACCACTAAGTGTCTGTACTCACGACTGTAGCCGGAGAAATTCACACTTAAAAAAAATATATATATATATATCTTCTTCTTAGGAAGACTTCTTCCGTCTTGGGAAGCTCCTCTTAGGATAGTAGTATTCTTGTAGAATCCTGCAGGATTCCTGCAGGTGGAAGATGTGTTGGTCTGCGCCGAGAATGTCTGCGCCGATGATGTCTTCGCCGAGAATCTACGACGAATAATTAGACCGAGGGGAAACCAAAGAATTGTTAGGTTTCTCCTCGAGTCTTTTAAGTCTCCTCCTTTAATAACAAAGAGAAGTGAATCTTGGGAGTGGCAGGCTGGGTGAGTAAGGCGAGACCGTTAGGTGCGTCGCTCTTGGCTTGGTGCGAGTGTTTTGGTGTGTCAGCGTAAGTTTTGTAAACAACGCCGGCTCGCTCCTCTGCTCTCCTCACTACCCTGCCACTGGTTGCCGTTTTCTCCGTTCACTGTGTCCGTTCACCACTTCACTTTCAACCACTGTTTATTGTTGTTGTTGCACTTGGCACTGGAGTTAGTTATTCGTATCTCATTAAGCTGCCACCAAATGTTCCGGGGTGGTTTTGAATTATCAATTACCACTGGACACTGTTCATTAGTATCTTACCTTTATATAATAGGTAAAGTCACTCTTGGTGAGTTTCTGTGGTTTTCAGGTGAATGTCAAAGGTGAACGTATAAAAATAGGTATATTTAGATATATGTACAGAGTTCTGGAGAAGGGTGTGGCGCGTACGGGACAACGGATGTCCTCTGCGTGGTACAGCGTTACACCCTGGCAAGAGACTGCCGGAGCCGGCACAAGGGACGCTTAGCGCCTTCAAAAAGTGCTGACATTAGAAATAGGGGCGGGTTGACCGCACTCACAGTACATGAATATATTCATAATTATTACTCTCTAATTACATAAATAAGGCAAGGGAAAAGCTACTTATAGCTAAGAGTAATACATGCCAAAATACATTAGAGAGAGATTAACTATAGAGAATACTTAGATACTGTAATGTAGGTGCTATCGATTACTTATCGATGGCAATAAAAGGAGTATGGAAAGTTCCATGGTGTGTGTGTGACGTAGGGTGGCGTGATCATATCCGCCCCACCCTTATGCGCCATCACCCACTATTTGCACTTATGCATATATGTATACATACACTTATATTGCTAATCAAGCAAGGCATTATAAATACAATACACATTATTATTAATTATGTGACACCGTTACATATTTATTGTTTTTCATTTTTTTGTATTGTACTAAATATAATTATTTGTCTTAGCCTGAATATGCCTTATGTGAAAGTGAAACTTTACAAAAAATAAAGTGAAGAAAAGAAAGAACTCTAGATGATTTCCGTGCTCACACACACACACACACACACACACACACACACACACACACACACACACACACACACACACACACTATCAAAACAATTATTTTGATATATATTCGTCATTTATATATTTCATTCCACGTTTGCCCACATGGCCAGCCAGAATGATTTATTTTTAACCTTTCTTCTTCCTCTCTCCCTCTCAAGGGAATAATACCACATCTTCCTTCCCTACATTTCTGCCAGTCCTTAGAGAAAGCACCTGCATCGCCTGTTCCTGTCGTCCTCCCTGGTCATTAGTCAAAATAACGACCGCCGTCATTGGTTCCTTCATCCCATTTCCAAGCATCTCATTGGCCATTTCTTCATCCCATGTACATTCTTCATGTACGCGTAGCTAGATCGTCAGTCTTCGGAGAGTCAGTCTTCCGAGAGTCAGACTTGATCAGTTCACATTCAGTCCAGTTCATATCAGTTCAGAGAGGAGCACATCGGTATCGTCACGTCTGTAATCAATTGTGTCTCGATATCATGTGTGTACATTCTATCCATTATTAAATCTAGAACTTTTATAGAATGTCCTTTGCTCGCACAAATCAACAATATCAAACCACTACCCACGACCTCCACGCTACCAACAATATCAAGCTACTACGCGGTCCTCCAGAGCAGCCACCACCACACCAAGCATCATCAACAGAGACATTGATAATTTCAACGGAGCGGTAAGAAGTACATCATCAAAACAGTGTGGTCAACATCATCTGGAACACTGGTGACAACAAGTGGCCAAAATTTACGGAAACAGTGGTAGCAACGGTGTTGTGCGATCGAAGACACGAACTCTCGACTTTCTCAAAATCCAGTACATGCTGAGACAAGAGTATCATATCCCATCGCAGGCAAGTTGCGAGGCGTTGTCATTTCCTACCACGCTCAAATCGTGGGTTACCACACTCTCCACGTGCTATCTTCCCTGCCGCTTCTGCCTCTTCTCCGCTCCTGACTCATCCCCGTGGTCACACCTGTCTGCCATCAAACCTGTCGCCGCCTATTCCTACTCATCACGCCGCTCCTCTTTGCTGGTTGCCGTTCATGCTTCTTCCTGAATTGTGGGTATCCCTTGGTTCCTTCTCCGAGCCACCCCCACCTCTCCCATCCGAGTACTCGAGGTCAAGCCTCATCGCCACCACCACTCCCCACCCAGCCCTTCTCAATGCCCGGACTCACCCAAGGTCATCTTTCCAAGTTTGCTCCCAGCAGTGATCTTCCCAGTCATCAGGGGCCAGATCCACGAAACGGTTATTATCAACCTCCGGCAGCCAAATGGTATCCACGAACGCATAAGAGGTTGGTGTTGCCATGGTACAAGGTAGTTACACCACCTCCTGAGGTGGTGTAAGTTAACTCGCCCGAAAACTCTTATTTAAATATTTATGTGCACAAAATAACTTTTCTTTTTATTATTATTTACAAGCTTTATCACCAAGAAAGTATGGTTTTGCGATGCATAAAGTGAAATCTTGCATGGAACACTGAAAACGAAGCATGAAAAGGAAGAGGCTGATTTGCCCCACACGTGCGCGCTCCCCATTCCGCCTCGCAGCAATAAGTTTGTATTGTGATTAAGTATTGTTTTCGTCGCTTCTCCTGCATATATTGGATATTTTCTTTGCATACTTCCACGTTCGTGCCTTGAGGCGAGAAAGGCGCTTTTGGAATCGCCTTGATTCCTTGGCATTGAGTGATAATGAGCTGATGCTCAAATACCACTTCCCTAGGCAGTTGCCAGTGGGTCCTTCCAAAACGTCATTGGAGACACTGCAGGTAAGATGATACTGGTGTTGCATGCTTCATTCAGCACAGGGGCTGGCTGTTGTGGAAATTGTCAGGGAGCCCTTTCCCTGACCTCATTACTGGTCTATTCTCTTACATTCTTCGCATATACCTTTAGGTACACAAAACATAACTTTAAGGCGAGGAAGAAGTGATCCTGTTCTTCAGGGGGTTCAGGGGATGGGCGAAGGCCACCCAGAGGTTAACAGTGGTTAGGTTAGTCACCGTACACTTTTATATGAAACATTACCTAATCTAACGTAACCATGGGGGCTAGACCCACCCTTAAGGACACTAATATAAGTTAGTATAACTTCTGGAACACCCCTAAAGGATGGGGACACATCTCCCCCAACCTTATACTATATTTTCAGGTTTATCAAGAGGTATATGCGAAAGAATGGAAGAGGATAGACGTGTAATAAGGACAAGAGGGGACTCTAAACAATTACTACTATTTTTTTTTTTTTTTTTTACAAATTGCACAATATCCCATTAATAACTTTTGTAGGTGAATAAACTGATGTTCAGTATGGTGAATAATATTTAAGTGTGGCTGACTTTCAAGGGTAAAAGGCATAAAAGTCAATCTACTGCATGCCACAGTTTATAAAGTTGTAATCCAGTGTTAGGAATATGTCAAGATTAGTTCCTAGTGTCAAAATATGTGAATGTATGATTAATAAGGAGGGATGAGGGATGATGCTAACCTTACCAAACGTGCCATCAAGTACACCTGGGTGTACTTGAACGGTGCACTACATATAGAGGGATCATTGAATTTATGTTGCTGATTTTTTTTTTTTTTTTTTTTTTTTTTTTTTTTTTTTTTTTTGCTTACAGCAGAAAGATGTATCTTATTTAAAATAAATAAAATGAAAACTAATGGCTTATAATCTGCTTTCAGGACTTACGCAAGTGTCAGCAGGGTCTTCGAGTGTGTGTGCATTGTGTTGAGTGATAAGTCGGTGCAGGAAATCAAGATGCCTTCAACACACCTTGATCAAAGGAGAACTGCACAGCAGTTCTTCAGGATCAAAAATTTCTTAAGAGTTATTGGGACCATTGATGGTAAGATTAACAATAATATATTTTGTTTAAAATTTATTGCTATTGTTATAATCTATCACTTCATCAGTGTTTACTTTGAGTGAAAGGTATCTCACAGCCTCAAGTTCTTGTTAAGCATTAAAAAGTTTTCATATCTTATGTATATTGTGTGCATATCCAGTGCAGGGATGCTATATATATATATATATATATATATATATATATATATATATATATATATATATATATATATATATATATATATATATATATATATATATATATATATTAATGGTAGATATATGTAGCTACTGTGTATCATGATCATCCAATACATTCTTTTGTGTGCACAGGCACCCACATTGCCATCAAGGCCCGAAGAGTGGACGAGGCCCTCTACTTTAACTGGAAAAGCTATCACTCCCTCTGAAAATCCAACTTGTTTGTGATGTGAATGGAGTGATCCTCAGCTACTGCTTCAGATTCCCAGGTATATAGTATTATTGCATTACATGTTTACCCAACTATGTATTTTATTGATTTTCATGTGACTGCAATTGGTTACTGGTATTACATAAGAAAACAGTGTGACAAACCTTGACATTAGTTATAGAAGGAGGCAGTAGACACCTGCCAAAACGATAATTACTCCCAGTGAGGTCTAAAGCACTATTCAGGGTGTGCTGTGAACTTATCATTAAACCCAGCTGTGACCTCACTGAACGTTTCCCTTTGTGTCTCACAACACAAGGAGGCAGTCACAGCCTGCCCTCTAAAGACAACTCTCTTCCTCCACACAAAACTACAAGCACCTAAAAACACACACACCCTTCACTCAAAAATTTCAAAATCATCATGGCGACTCCTACACCAGCCTCCGAGTCCCCATCTGGGGAGGGGACCATAAATGTGCCTAGGTCGGACTGCCTTTCTGTTAACGACCTTAAGTGTCTTGACACCCCCCTCAACGTTCTCTTCATTAACTTCTGCAACATTCGCAGTCTAAGATCTAATTTTCAATCTGTAGAACACCACCTCTCCTCTTCTAAACCTCATCTTCTTTTCCTCCCTGAAAATCAGGTGTCTGAGACAACTGACAGTAGCCCCTTTTCTGTTCCCTCCTACTTTCTCTATCCTCATTTTCGATCCAAAGCTGGATGTTGCCTTTATGTGTGCAATGACTTAACATGCTTTTGTGCCCACGCTCTTGAATCTTCCGAGTTTTCCACCATCTGGCTACGAATACAGAGTCACTCTCAAACTAAATTTATCTGTGCTGTATATCTCTCACCTAACTCCTCTGACTATAAGAAATTCTTTGACTGCTTAACTTCCAAAGTGGAGCACATTCTGACCCTCTTCCCTTTTGCAGAGATCTCCATTCTTGGAGACTTTCATGGACTCTCCCCAATTACTGTTCACCTCAGCCCCCTTGTGTCAGCACTAGAGGCCATCCATACAATTAATACAACAGACCTGCTCATCTCAGCCACTACTGTCAGCACTAGAGGCCATCCATACAAATTAATGCAACAGACTTGTACACCTCAGCCACTACTGTCAGCACTAGAGGCCATCCATACAATTAATGCAACAGACTTGTTCATCTCAGCCACTTCTGTCAGCACTAGAGGCCATCCATACAATTAATGCAACAGACTTGTACACCTCGGCCACTGCTGTCAGCACTAGAGGCCATCCATACAAATTAATGCAACAGACTTGTACACCTCAGCCACTGCTGTCAGCACTAGAGGCCATCCATACAAATTAATGCAACAGACTTGTACACCTCAGCCACTACTGTCAGCACTAGAGGCCATCCATACAAATTAATGCAACAGACTTGTACACCTCAGCCACTGCTGTCAGCACTAGAGGCCGTACATACAGTTAATGCAGCAGACCTGTTCATCTGAGCCACTTCTGTCAGCATTCCTTATAGTTGTTGTGATGCCAGACACACATTTTTCTCAGAGTGATGAAAATCTGGAATTTTCTTGCTAACAGTGTGCCTGAATCTAATTCTGTTGATGGTTTTAGGTACAGTTTGTCCAATTTCTCAGGTGTACATCTGTTTGATTCTTGCTGGTGACATATACGCTGTGCTGCTAGTCAGATTTATTATTTATCTTGGGCTGATGGCACACTTGCCAGGCAGTTAGATAAGCATGTACAGACTTTGGTGTCTTTTTGATAGTGCTGGTGAGCTGACCCTGAACTGGCCCTGAAGGGGTTCTCTCTTGTGAGACCAGCCAGGTAAAAAATATGTTGAAATGTAGCCACATTTACTATTGTGAAGTATTTACTATTCTTTTCATTTCTTCTCTGTTCACAGGTGCTCTGGAAAATCAATTCAAGGCTAATTATTATTTTTTCTTTATTCATTATCCACAGTTGCCTTGGAAAGTGCATTCCTGGCTGAGTGTGGTGCGTGTGCCTGCTACTCGTGTGGTGGTGCTGCTGCTGCGTGAAGCCTCTGCCGTGGGAACCCACCACAAATAGCTAATGGATTCTGTATGACGGGATCAGCAGCAGACAGAATTGCAGTGATGTATTAACATGCCTAGGTTTGGTCCTAAAGGATTGATTTGATGTTGTATTTACTACTCATTTGTCTGTAGTCTATATAGTTTTACTACTACTGGAGTAGTAGTAAAACTGGGGCTTTTTTTTCTTTTTTTATTCAAAATTTTTGTTGCCCCTGGCCAGTGGCCCTCTTACAGGAGAAAAGTAGTAATAGTAATATTTATTTTTGTATGTGTTTGTGTCTATTATAGTATACTGCACTGTAGGAAAAGTTTTGTGAGGAACACATGTTAATCTTGACAGTCACTGGTTTGAACCTGAAGCACAACTTTCCAGAAACAAGACCTTGCATTTAGTATACAACAAACTAACTTACCAGCTTCCTGTGTTAGCTTAATTCTATCTTGTTTGTATTCTTAATGCTTTGCTTTCTCATTAAAAAAACATTTTCAAAGGCCATACAGATGATCACCAAAATTCTCATGGGGCATTTTCTTTTTCTCTTGCAAAATCCTTGCATTGTCAGTCATGAAAATGCCCCTGGAGACCACAACAACACCACCTGAGTAAAGATAAAGGTGAAAATAATGATAGTGGTTGTGGCAGTGGTGGTGGTGGTGGTGGTGGTGGTGGTGGTGGCGGCGGCTCTGAGGAGAATTAAGTACTAATATCAGAAGGATGTGGTTTTCATGTTGCAGAAGAAACCAGATGGAAAAAAAGTGTGTGTGTGTGTGTGTGTGTGTGTGGGAGAGAGAGAGAGAGAGAGAGAGAGAGAGAGAGAGAGAGAGAGAGAGAGAGAGAGAGAGAGAGAGAGAGAAAGAGAGAGAGTGGCTGGGTTAGGGAGAGAGAAGAGAAAGAGGTAAGTGGAGATATGGGGGCAAGGGAGAAGGAAGAAAAAGCAGAGGAGTTATGGGAGAGATGGAAGAAAGGGAGGAGGAGGGAGGGAGGGTAGATGAGCAGTATGTAAGTGAGTGTGAGTGGAGTCAGCATATAAAAGGGAGAGAAATGAATACTCTAAGGAGGGAAGAAATAAAGAATTCATGAAAAGACATTATAGACATATGTAAGGATGAACCAAGGATGTTCTATAGAATGGTAAAATGAAGAATAAGAATGGGTTCAACAAACTGAAAATAAATGGTAAACATGTTGAAGAAGAAGCACAAATTGCAGAGGTTTTGAATGACTTCTTTCAGTGTCTTCATTGGAGAGGGAACATTTGGTAGACTGGTGACAGCAGATGTGAGAGTAGAAGAGTGAGTGAGATTGAGGTAACAGTGGATGAGGTAAGAATAATGATGGAAGACTTGGATGTGAGGAAGGCACAGGGACCTGATGGAGTGTCTGATTGGGTGGTGAAGGAATGCAGAGATCAACCTGCACACATGATTTACAAACTCATCATAACTTCATTAAGGGAAGGAGTGGTGCCCAACATTGGAAAAAAAGCAGGTATAGTCCCCATATATAAGAGTGGAAGCAAAGAAGAACCATTTAATTATAGACCAGCATCATTAACAAGTGTAGTGGCAAAATTGTGCCAAAGAATAGTGAAGCAAAGATGGAGTGAATATCTGGAAAAGAGAGAAATATTAACAGACAGACAATTCAGATTTAGGAAAGGAAGGTCATGTATAACAAATTTAAGATGCTTCTAATCCAGTCATAGATATGGTACAAGAAAGAGAGGGATGGGCAGATTGTGTTTATTTTGAGAAGGTGCCCCACAGCAGACTGTTGTGGAAATGAGAAATGTCTGGTGGGCTGAGAGGAGCACTCCTACATTGGATCAGTGACTTTCTGAGAGGAAGGGAAATGAGAACAGTGGTCAAAGATAAAAAGTCATCATGGAGAGAGGTAATTAGTGGTGTTCTGCAGGGTTCAGTACTACCACCAGTCATGTTTGCTACCTGTGTGAATGATGCGATGGAAGGGGTGAATAGTTACATGAGTCTGTTTGCTGATGATGCAAAATTGATGGGAAAAGTGGAGAGGACAGGATTGTGAAGCTCTACAGGGAGATCTGAATGTGATTTGGGATTGGAGTGACACTTGGAAAATGGAGTTTAACATAAAAAGATGAGGAGTGCTGAAGTTTGGGCATAGTTGTGTGATGCCAGTCTTCAGTTATAAATTGGGTAATGAGGAAATAAAAGTGAAGAGTGAAGAGAAAGACCCTGGAATTACTGTCACCGATAAGTTGTCCTCAGAGGTACATGTAAGAAGAAAGACAGGGGAAACATATAATCTGGTGAGAAACATAAGAACAACATTCAACTACCTGGATGAAGAGATGATTAGGGATGTAACTGACAATGATAAGACCTAGTTTGAGATATGCAGCAGCGATGTGGTCTCCCAGCACTAAAAGGGACATAAAGAAATTAGAAAGAATACAATGAGCAGCGACAAAGTTGCCTCTGACCCTATCAGACTTATCATATGAAGAGAGACTAAAACTAAACCTACCCACCCTTGGAAGAGAGAAGAGAGAGAGGTGATCTGATGGCCTTATATTGGATTTTGTCAGACTGTGAAAAATTGGACCAGAGTAATTTGGTGGTGAGAGACTTTAGAAGCACGAGAGGGCATGAGAAGATGAAGAAGAAGGGTGTGTGTAGGAGGATATTAAGAAGAACAGTTTCCTGCAAAGTACTGCAGAAATCTGGAAACACACACACACACACACACACACACACTCTTAAAAACATCTGAAAATTTTTACTATAAACTTGTAAATTTGTTCATAATTGTATGACTTCTTATATGTCACCTCTTATGTGACCTGTTATGACCTCTCAGGGACAGCCTTGGGGGCATCCATTACTGGCAGAAGCCCGAGTGTGCTGAGTGACGGGGCGGCATGACCTTGCACATCAGAGGGTCAGGTCAGTGTGTGCATTGTGCATATTGTGCCTTAGTGGCCTGTCATCTCTCTCTCTCTCTCTCTCTCTCTCTCTCTCTCTCTCTCTCTCTCTCTCTCTCTCTCTCTCTCTCTCTCTCTCTCTCTCTCTCTCTCTCTCTCTCTCTCTCTCTCTCTCTCTCACACACACACACACACACACACTCTTGATCATGTGAAGATGGAGATAGAGATCAAAGAAGAAGTGCCAAAATTCAATGAGGAATATAAAAATGAGAGAAAAAATTATGCTAAGGCAGACTTTACAGGGTTAAAGAAATTCTACGGAGAGCTTGATTGGAATAATTTATTAAGAGGTATGGAGGTGCAGAAAAAATATGAAGTGTTTTTAAGCAAGTTTAGAGAAGGTGTTGAAAGATATGTGCCAAGATATAAGGTAAAAGAAAATAAGAAAGTGTGGTTTAATGCAAAGTGTGCAGAGGCAAAAAAGAAAAAGGAGAGGGCATGGAAAAAAATGAGGAAACAATGGAATGAGATAAATAGAGAAGAATACAGGACAGCTAGAAATGATTATGTTAAAATAAGAAGAGAAGAAGAAAGAAATTTTGAAAGAGATGTAGTTGGAAAGTGTAAAGAAGAACCCAAACTTTTCTATAGATATGTAAATGGAAAAATAAAGCATAGAGATACTATTACAAAGCTGAAGGAAAATGGAGAAATTTATGAAACCACACAAGAGATGGCTGAGATACTGAATAAAAGCTTTAAGTCTGTATTTACAAGAGAAACCGCCTTTGCATCACTGGGAGATGAGGAACAACAGAAAGGAATAGAAAACATACAAGTGGAAAGAAAAGAAATTAAAAGACTACTGGAAGAGCTAGATACTAGGAAGGCGATGGGGCCAGACGAAGTAAATGGATGGATATTGAAAGAATGTAGAGAGGAATTGGAAGAACCAATATGGGAGATAATTAACAGTTCTTTAAAGGAAGGAAAAGTACCAAAGGAATGGAAGAGAGCAAATATAGTACTGTTATACAAAGGAGGTAATAAAATGGAACCACTGAATTACAGACCAGTCTCACTCACGAGTATTGTAAGTAAACTCTGTGAAATAGTCATTAAAAACAGATGGGTGCAATATCTTGAACAAGAAAATATAATAACAGAAAAACAATTCGGTTTCAGGAAAGAGAGATCTTGCGTAACAAACTTACTGAGCTTTTATACAAGAGTAATAGATAAACTACAAGAGAGAGATGGTTGGGTTGATGCTGTCTATTTAGATCTGAAAAAAGCTTTTGATACAGTTCCACATAAAAGACTCATATGGAAACTGGAACATCGAGGAGGGCTAAAAGGAAAAATACTTAAGTGGATGAAGGATTATCTCCAAGGTAGGGAAATGAGTACAGTAATCAGAGATAATAAATCAAGTTGGTGCGAAGTAACAAGCGGAGTACCACAAGGGTCTGTGTTGGCACCTATAATGTTTCAGGTCTATATAAATGATATGACGGTGGGTTTAAATTGCTACATTAACATGTTTGCAGATGATGCAAAATTGATGAAAGTAATAAAGAACCAAGAGGATTGTGAGGAACTACAGAGGGATATTGATAGAATTTATGAATGGAGTAAACGATGAAAATTAGAATTCAATATAAAGAAGTGCCATGTAATGGAGATGGGAAGAAGTAAAAGGAGACCTTCATGGGAGTATAAGATGGGAGGTATCACAATACCAAAGAGCAAAGAAGAAAAAGACTTGGGAGTAATAATTCAAGACACGCTATCACCAGAAAAACACATCAATGGAATATTTGGCTCTACATATAATTTGCTAGCAAATATCAGGGTGGCATTTAATTACCTAGACAAAGAAATGATGAAGAAAATCATAACACACATGATACGTCCCAAACTGGAATACGCAGCAGTGGTATGGTCTCCACACAAAAAGAAAGATATAAGGAAATTGGAAAGAATACAAAGAACAGCTACGAAAATGATACCTGAATTGGAAGACCTAAGTTACAAGGAAAGACTGGAAGAAATTGGATTACCAACACTGCAAGAAAGAAGGGAAAGAGGAGACCTGATAACAATGTTCAAATTAGTAAATGGCATGGAGAAGATAGACAGAGATGACCTAGTTGTAAAAGTGGAGGAAGGAGATAGACGTACAAGGGGACATATGAAGAAATTAAAGAAGAGTCATTGTTTGGGAGATATTAAGAAATACAGCTTTCCGCATCGAACGGTTGAAATATGGAATAACTTAAAAGAAGAGGTAGTTGCGGCAAAGAGTGTGCACATGTTTAAAGAGAAATTGGACAAATTCGGTTATGGAGACAGGACTAATTGAGCTTTGGCTCGGACCCTGTATTATACAACTAGGTAAATACAACTAGGTAAATACACACACACACACACACACACACACACACACACACACACACACACACACACACACACACACACACACACACAAGATGTTGAAGTGGGAGAAGGAATGGCGGAAGTAATTATAATTCAAACAGAAAGGAAGGGAGAAGGAAGAAGAGATTTTGCAGTGGCTTATGTACCCCCAAAGATGAATGCATGGACACAAGAGGATGGAATAGATGGAGAAAAAAGGAGGAAGTGAGAAATGGAAAGAATTCGAGGAGGTAAGAAACGAATATATCAGAATCCTGAGAGATGAAGAAAGGAATTATGAGAAAGATATAGTTAACAAGTGCAAAGATGAGCCAAAGTTATTCTTCAGATGTGTGAATGGGAAGATGACGTTACATATGAAGATACACGGTTACAAGCGGAATTAATGAACAAGTGCTTCCAGTCAGTATTCACCAAAGAAAGCAAATTTGAAGGAGAAAGAGCATGGCACAGAAACAATGTGATGAGAGAGATACAGGTGGACGTAAGTGAAATTAAGAACATTATGAAAGTTTTGGATATAAGTAAGGCTCAATGACCGAATGGAGTGTCCAACTGGATACTTAAGGAATGTTGTGAACAACCAGCAGGGAGTATACACAATACCATAGTATGTTCTTTTAAGGAAGGAAAAATCCCTCTAGACTGGAAGAGAGCCAATATTGTGCCCATTTTTAAAAGAGGTAATAAAGAAGATCCATTGAATTACAGACCAATGTTCTTAACAAGTGTGGTGGCAAAAAATAGTGGAAAAAATAGTTAAAAACAGATGGATGAAATATTTAGAAGAAACACAAACATTGACTGATACTCAATTTTGTTTCAGAAGCGGAAGGTCTTGTGTCATGAATTTAGTGAGCTTTTATGGTAAAGCGATTGATATAATTCAAGAGAGAGAGGGATGGGCCTAAAAAAAACATTTGATAAGGTACCACACCAGAGACTGCTATAGAAAATTTAAAATATAAGGGGTTTGCAGGGCAACACACTGAATTGGATTACAGACTTGAGGGACAGAGAAATGAGAACAGTAATAAAGGGAGAACAATCAGAATGGTGTAGAGTTACAAGTGGAGTACCACAGGGTCTTAGCCCCGGTAATATTTCTGGTGCATGTTCAATATAGTGAATGAGGTTGACAGTTATATAAGTCTGTTTGCAGACGATACAAAATTATTGAAAAGAGTGGAAAACAATATGGATTGTGAAATATTACAGAAAGATCTAAATAAGATATATAAATGGAGTAAGAAATGGGAAATGGAATTCAATGCAAAGAAATGCAAGGTGATGGAATTAGGAAAAAAAGCAAAAGAAGATTGACAAGTTCGTACACCATGGGAGAAGTGGAAATTAAGAAAACCAAACAAGAAAAAGATTTGAGAATTACAATAAGTGATAATTTATCACCTGAAAAACATGTAAACAAAATAGTTTGGGAAACCTATGAGTTATTAAAAAAGATGAAAGGGGCATTTGCATACATGGATGAAGAGATGATGAGAAAGTTGATGGAATATGTGATTCAACCAAACCTGGAATATGCCACAATTGTTTGGTCACCCCATAATAAAAAGGAAATAAGGAAAATAGAAAGGATCCAAAGAACTGCAACCAAATTGGTACCAAGTTTGAGAGATTTAACCTATGAAGAAAGATTAAGGAGATTGAAGCTTCCATCATTACAAGAGAGAAGAGAAAGAGGGAACCTGATTGCTATATACAGAGCTTTAATAGGTAAGGATCAAGTTGACAAAGAAGACTTATTTGTGTGGGACTTAAGAGATACATGAGGACATGGACTGAAATTGAGGAAAACAAGTAGAAGAGATATCAAGAAATATGGTTTCCCAAACAGAAGCATAGAAATATGAAACAACTTAGATGAAACAGTGGTACAAGCAACAAATATTCATGAATTTAAAGTTAAGCTGGATGCTTATAGATATGGAGACAGGACAGCACGAGCATATCTCTTTTCCTGTAAAACATAGCTAGGTAAATGCACATTTCCTGTCTCTACTGTCCCTAGGTATGGTAAAGGAAATGTCATGAGTCATACTACTACTACTACTACTACTACTACTACTACTACTACTACTACTACTACTACTACTACTACTACTACTACTACTACTACTACTACTACTACCACCACCACCACTAGTACTACTGCTACTACTACTACTACTACTACTACTACTACTACTACTACTACTACTACTACTACTACTATTACCACCACCACCACCACCACTACTGCTACTACTACTACTACTACTACTACTACTACTACTACTACTACTACTACTACTACTACTACTACTACTACTACTACTACTACTACTACTACTACTACTACTACTACTACTACTACTACTACTGCCGCCATCACCACTACCAACACCACCACCATCACCACTAAATCAGTATTTATTATTTTTCTTCTTGTCTATGAAAAGACGTGGAAAAGTGCAGGGTGGTATCATCAGCGTAGGAGTGGATAGGACAAGAAGTTTGGTTTAGAAGATCATTAATGAATAATAAGAAGAGAGTGGATGACAGGACAGAACCCTGAGGAACACCACTGTTAATAGATTTAGGAGAAGAACAGTGACTGTCTACCACAGCAGCAATAGAACGGTCAGAAAGGAAACTTGAGATGAAGTTACAGAGAGAAGGATAGAAACCGTAGGAGGGTAGTTTGGAAATCAAAGCTTTGTGCCAGACTCTATCAAAAGCTTTTGATATGTCCAAGGCAACAGCAAAAGTTTCACCAAAATCTCTAAAAGAGGATGACCAAGACTCAGTAAGGAAAGCCAGAGGATCACCAGTAGAGCGGCCTTGACGGAACCCATACTGGCGATCAGATAGAAGGTTGTGAAGTGATAGATGTTTAAGAATCTTTCTGTTGAGGATAGATTCAAAAACTTTAGATAAGCAGGAAATTAAAGCAATAGGACGGTAGTTTGAGGGATTAGAACGGTCACCCTTTTTAGGAACAGGTTGAATGTTGGCAAACTTCCAGCAAGAAGGAAAGGTAGATGTTGACAGACAGCTGAAAGAGTTTGACTAGGCAAGGTGCAAGCACGGAGGCACAATTTCGGAGAACAATAGGAGGGACCCTATCAGGTCCATAAGTCTTCCGAGGGTTTAGGCCAGCGAGGGCATGGAAAACATCATTGTGAAGAATTTTAATATGTGGCATGAAGTAGTCAGAGGTTGGAGGAGAGGGAGGAACAAGCCCAGAATCGTCCAAGGTAGAGTTTTTAGCAAAGGTTTGAGTGAAGAGTTCAGCTTTAGAAATAGATGTGATAGCAGTGGTGCCATCTGGTTGAAATAGAGGAGGGAAAGAAGAAGAAGCAAAGTTATTGGAGATATTTATGGCTAGATGCCAGAAATCACGAGGGGAGTTAGATCTTGAAAGGTTTTGACATTTTCTATTATTGAAGGAGTTTTTGGCTAGTTGGAGAACAGACTTGACATGGTTCCGGGCAGAAATATAAAGTGCATGAGATTCTGGTGATGGAAGGCTTAACTACCTTTTGTGGGCCACCTCTCTATCATGTATAGCATGAGAACAAACTGTGTTAAACCAAGGTTTAGAAAGTTTAGGACGAGAAAAAGAGTGAGGAATGTACACCTCCATGCCAGACAGTATCACCTCTGTTAGGCACTCAGCACACAAAGACAGGTCTCTGACATGGAAGCAGTAGTCATTCCAAGGAAAATCAGCAAAATACTTCCTCAGGTCCCCCCAACTAGCAGTGGCAAAATGCCAGAGGCACCTTCGCTTAGGGGGATCCTAAGGAGGGATTGGAGCGATAGGACAAGATAAAGATATGAGATTGTGATCGGAGGAACCCAACGGAGAAGAAAGGGTGACAGCATAAGCAGAAGGATTAGAGGTCAGGAAAAGGTCAAGAATGTTGGGCGTATCTCCAAGACGGTCAGGAATACGAGTAGGGTGTTGCACCAATTGCTCTAGGTTATGGAGGATAGCAAAGTTGTAGGCTAGTTCACCAGGATGGTCAGTGAAGGAAGAGGAAAGCCAAAGCTGGTGGTGAACACTGAAGTCTCCAAGAATGGAGATCTCTGCAATAGGGAAGATGGTCAGAATGTGCTCCACTTTGGAAGTTAAGTAGTCAAAGAATTTCTTATAGTCAGAGGAGTTAGGTGAGAGGTATACAGCACAGATAAATCTAGTACGAGAGTGACTCTGTAGTCGTAGCCAGATGGTGGAAAACTCAGAAGATTCAAGAGCGTGGGCACGAGAGCAGGTTAAGTCATTGCGCACATAAATGCAGCATCCAGCTTTGGATCGAAAATGAGGATAGAGAAAGTAGGAGGGAACAGAAAAGGGGCTACTGTCAGTTGCCTCAGACACTTGAGTTTCAGTGAGGAAAAGAAGATGAGGTTTAGAAGAGGAGAGGTGGTGTTCTACAGATTGAAAATTAGATCTTAGACCGCGAATGTTGCAGAAGTTAATGAAGAAAAAGTTGAGGGGGGGGGTGTCAAGACACTTAGGGTCATCAACAGAAAGGCAGTCCGACCTGGGGACATTTATGGTCCCCTCCCCAGATGGGGACTCTGAGGCTGGTGTAGGAGTCGCCATTATGATTTTGAAATTTTTGAGTGAAGGGTGTGTGTGTTATTAGGTGCTTGTAGTTTTGTGTGGAGGAAGATAGTTGTGACTGCCCCCTTGTGTTGTGAGACACAAAGGGAAACATTCAGTAAGGTCACAGCTGGGTTTAATGATAAGTTCACAGCACCCCCTGAACAGTGCTGCACACCTCACTGGGAGTAATTATCGTTTCGGAAGGTATCTACTGCCTCCTCCTTGGAAAGCAGTAGGGAGTTTGGGAAGGCAATGGGGGATTTGGCAAGCCAGTGGAGAGTTTGGGAATTCAGTGGGGAGTTTGGGGAGGCAGTGGGAAGTTTGGGAAGGCACTGGGAGTTGACTGGAGTTTTTAAGACAGACAGACAGAGAGAGAGAGAGAGAGAGAGAGAGAGAGAGAGAGAGAGAGAGAGAGAGAGAGAGATTATAAATAAAGATACGCACAGAAGCTGATAAACGGGCAACAATGCATAAGGAGACTCCACAACAAGATATCAAGTATTATATCCATGAACAGCACCCACCTACATTCACTCACTAACCAGGCTGATCTGTACTGTACTTCTGTGTATGGCAATGAACTGCAGTAAATATGAACCAGTATTTTTTCTGTCATTCTTGTTCTCTTTTACCTCAGGCAGTGCAGTGCAGACTCCAAGGCTCCCCAAGTGTACAGCATTGTTGTGTGTGTGGATGGGGTGTGTGTGCCAGACTCCTCACACTCTGTATTGGTAGGTTGGGAGAGAGAGAGAGAGAGAGAGAGAGAGAGAGAGAGAGAGAGAGAGAGAGAGAGAGAGAGAGAGAATCATTACCTGTACATTTGTGTCACATGTATATTTTAGCTATATAAAGTGATTAAGTCCGTGTGTGTGTGTGTGTGTGTGTGTGTGTGTGTGTGTGTGTGTGTGTGTGTGTGTGTGTGTGTGTGTGTGTGAACCATTTCCTCACTGACACAAGCCCTTCCAGAGACATTTTTCCTTCATTCAAATAAGCCATAGTAATTTCATTTCACTAAACTAAAATAAAAATAGTAAAACATGAATTAATCTGCATCCATCCCTTCTTTGAACTTTAAGTGGTATGTGTCCTTTGAAAATACCATTAACTTGTATCTTTTTATTCAGCTTGGGCAGTTACAACAGCCAGATTTGTACACCAACTCTCTCCTTCTCTCATCTCTTTCTCTCTCAGCATTCGTCTCCCCACTTACCTCTTCTCTTCCTCCTCTCATCCTTCTCTCTCTCATCATTCTGACCTTCATTTATTTTTGTCTATGCATGTTTTCTCATATTTGCATGAACTAACTCATTCTCTCATCTCTTTCACTATTCTTCTCTCCATTTATTTCTGTTCTTGCATGCTCTCATTCTCTCTCTCTCTCTCTCTCTCTCTCTCTCTCTCTCTCTCTCTCTCTCTCTCTCTCTCTCTCTCTCTCTCTCTCTCTCTCTCTCTCTCTCTCTCTCTCTCTCTCTCTCTCTCTCTCTCTCTCTCTCTCTCTCTCTCTCTCTAGCACTCTATTCCCTTCTTCCATTCATTAGAGGTCATCCCCTTACATCCACAGCATGTATTGCACTCATACACATCTCCTCCTCCCTTTCTCTCCCAGTTCTACATGTTTCTCTCATGCCTCATCTCATCTCCTCATCTCCTCATCCTCCTGTGTCACTCTCTCCTTAGTATCGCTGGGCAAGGTCACCTACTATTGAGACAGTAGCTCTTCTTTGGTCATTGCCAGGCTCTCTTTTGGATCTTCATGGCAGTTTCCACAACAGCAAACACTGCAAGCTTGACCACACTGATCTTGTCTCCAGTGAAGCTAAGAGTGGGAATGTTTTTACCAAGTATGTGTTGTGTTGTGGAGTTTTTAGTTTAGTTTTAATCACTGTCCTTCCTTAATCTGTTACTGGAATCATGAAAACACCCTTGCAAACCATAACAACATCTGCTAAAACCTGTTACAGTATCATTAACCCTTTTAAACCATTACTTGAATCACAGAAACATCCTTGCAAACCCTGACAACATCCACTGAAACTTGTTAAACTGTCACTAGCATTATTAAACCATTACTTGATCATAAAAACACCCTTGAAAACCCTGGTAACATCCATTAAAGTCTGTTAAACTATTACTAACCTTATTAAACCATTACTTGAATCATGAAAATGCCCTTGAAAACCCTGATAACATCCACTAAAGCCTTTTAAATTACCACTCCAATCAGGGGAGCTCCAAACACTATTAGAGCCTGTTGATAAAGAAAAGGCACTGGGATATTGGGGAATGCACATTTCAAGCTGTAGCCTTACCTCACATCCTTAACTCTCATAACAGGGCCTTTGTTGGAGGCGTCCCCTGTGATATAGTGGACGACAACCTGGAGCTCTGTGACACACTGACAAGGGAGAAGGTTACTTGTCGCTCCAAGGCTAAGCTGGTCGGCCCCATGAATGTCACTGTCTGCGTTACCGGAAGAGGCGCGTCTGAAGTGACCAAGATAGGAAGGTACGTGGACTCCCAGGACAGGCTGTACCAGTTCCTCACATATGCTGGTGTGTACATATAGTGTGCCTGCATGTGTATGCATGTGAATCTAGTCTTACCTTATGTTACCTAAACCAGTGTAACCTGACTTTATCCTGACTACTGGAAATAACTGTATAGGAATTAAGCTTGTAATGCCCTGTGTTTTAGCAGTAGATTGTTGTGTTTTTCTTAGTTTTCACAGGGTGTCGTGCAAGTTTAGGTACACACTTTAGGTATGATAGTTCAAGTAATTCTAAGTTGAAAATACTCTATACACATATGCTGTGTTTTGTTTTATTTTGTGAAAAATTAATGTGTAGCTAAGTTGTGAGTTGCGGGAGCTGCTTGCCTGGGTGTGCCTCCGCCTCCTTCCTCCCCTCCTTGGCTCGCTACGTACTCGCGTGGTGCTGCGTAGCATTAAGTGATAAATTTTTGTGTACATTGTATGCAGTCAAATCCTTACAGGAAATAGCAAATAACAGATTAAATTTTTGTATGTGCCAGTGAAGAAAATGTGCAGGTAACACAACAATACAGTGGTTATTCAGTGCTACTTTTTAAAACACACATGGCAGTTCACTGCAAATGTCATCCCCTTTGACAGTTGTGATCTTGACATTTAAATGGCAAGCCTTGTCAATCAAGTGATAGCCAAAGTGCATCTTTTTGCTCGTCATTCCTTATCTGCTCTGCAGCTTCCTCAATGCTGTGAATCAACTCCTCTCTGTAACGTGATTTGTTCTTGTATACCAAGGATTTCATGAGTCCCCAAAGGAAAGAAATCCATTGGTGTTAGGTGAAGGGATCTTGCTGGCTATTCCTGTGGGCCTCCACCACCTATCCATCATCAGGAGACTGATCCCAGGGAAGCCGCTCCCACAATACACAACTTACAGGTTAATTTCTCACAAAATAAAGCAAACAGCATGTGTGTGTATAGAGTATTTTTGACTTAGGATTAGTTGAACTATCATATCCTAAGGTATGTACCTTAATTCATGGTACACCCTGTATTGTTAGTACACACACACACACACACACACACACACACACACACACACACACACACACACACACACACACACACACACACACACACACACACACACACTGTGCTGCCCAGCTAATTGGACACATCCACAGCAGCTCTAAGGAGTTACCTAAGTTTTGGTTGTACAGGGGGCTGAGCTTGAGTCCTGTCTCTATAATAGGGAATTGTGTGATGTGTGAGTGCAGGGGAAGTGAAGTGTAAATTGGGAAGTGAGCAAAAAGGTGAATGGGAGAGTAGTGTATGGGTAAACATTGTCTTGTCAGTGATACCAAGAAGGAAGATGGTGGCGGACACAGCAAATATTTTTGAGGGTTTCAAGGAAGACCTCAGTGTAGCTTATACAAATAAACAAATATGGAAAATTGAAGAAAATGTGAAAATATGATAAAATCATAATTTAGTAGCAATAATAAAGACATGGAAGGAAGAGAGAGAGAGGTGGGTGGTGGCAATGTAAAAAGATATCCAGTGATATAATAGAGATGAAGAAGAGGAAGATGGAAAGAGAAAAAGAAAACAAAGAACTGAGAGAAGAGGTGACAATAATAGTGAACTTAAACAAAAAGTACTACAAAGAAATCAAGAAACTCAAGGAAGAGAACAAGGAGTTAAAGAAAGCTTTACAAGAGAGAGAGAGAGAGAGAGAGAGAGAGAGAGAGATTAAGGTTGGGAAAGTGAAAGAGTCAGTGACAGCAGAAGTCAAAAGTTGGAAAGAAGAGAGAGAACAACAACAAAAGGTGAATATAGATAAGATCATAAGGCAACAGCAACAGGAACACAATAAGGACATGGAAAAGCAATTGATTAAAATAATAAAGGAAAAAAAGTAATCTTGTGAGAGACATCGTACAGAGAAAGATGTTTGTGGTGGTATTTGGGGTCAAGGAGAAGAACTTACTAATGAAAATAGCTAGAGAGAAAGAAGAGGCAAAAAAGACTAAGGAAATTATAGCAGAAGTGGCGGAGGAAGGAGAGGAGATAGTTGAACAAATTGAAGAGGTTTACAGGATTGGAAAATACAGTGAAAATGGAACAAGACCAATGAAAATAAGATTCATGGCACAAACAGCAGTGAAATATGTCTTGCAAAGAACAAGAAAATTGGCAAAAGTAGAAGGAATGAATAAATATGAATAAAGGAGAGAGAAGTAAACTGAAAGAGTAAAGTAGAGGAAAGTAGTAGAGTAGAGGCCCAGTCAAAAAATGAGGAGAGAACACAAGAACGAGCGAGGAGATTTGCTTGGAAAGTTGTGGACATGAAAGTGAGGAAATGGTGCCACAAAGATGCCACACCAAGCAGAAGTTTAAAGATTATGTATACTAATGTAGATGGTTTGGTGTTGAGCCAGATGGAACTTAAAGACTACCTAAAGAACAATAAACCAGATGTGGTTTGTTTAATTTAAATCATACTAAGAGGAAATAAAGTTGGAATTTGCAAAGGAAGGTTGTAGTGCATGGAGGAGAGACAGAAAAGGAAAGGGAGGAAGAGCAACAATGATATTGGTGAAAGAGGATATTGTTGTTGAGGAAGTGGAATATGGCGATGGAATGGCAGAAACTTTGAGTGTTGTGATTAAGATCAAATGAAATGAAAAAAAGGAAAGTTACTGTGATGTACATACCACCAAAAACTAATGCATGGGAAACTGATAGATATAAAACTATACAACTAAAAACAAGAAATAGCACAGGAAATGATAAGGAAAAGTAACAAAGTGCTTTTAGTAGGCAGCTTCAACACTAAAGGAATGAACTGGCAGAAGATGGAAGTGAAAGAAAATGTTGGGTCATGGAGTAAACTTATTTTTCATATATATTTACTTATTTATTTTTTTATGTAGGAGGGACACTGGCAAAGGGAAACAAAAATCCAATAAAAAAAAAAAGCTCACTGTGATACCAGACCCGGATTAGCTCAGAAGTAGTAGTCAAGAATTGAAGGATATGTGTCTTGAAACCTCCCTCTTGAAAGAGTTCAAATCATAGGAAGGTGGAAATACAGAAGCAGGCAGGGAGTTCCAGAGTTTACCAGAGAAAGGGATGAGTGACTGACTGAGAATACTGGTTAACTCTTTCATTAGAGAGGTGGACAGAACAGGGATGAGAGAAACAAGTCTTGTGCAGTGAGGCCATGGGAGGAGGGGAGACATGCAGTTAGCAAGATCAGAAGAGCAGTTAGCATGAAAATAGTGGTAGAAGACAGCTAGAGATGCAACATTGCAGCAATGAGAAAGAGGCTGAAGACAGAAGAGAGTTGATGAGATGAAAAGCTTTTGATTCCATCCTGTCTAGAAGACTGGTATGAGTGGAATCCCCCAGACATGTGAATCATACTCCATACATAGACAGATAAGGCTCCTGTACAGAGTTAGTAACTGGAAGGGTGAGAAAAAATAACAGAGATGTCTCAGAACACCTAACTTCATAGAAGATGTTTTAGCTAGAGATGAGATGTGAAGTTTCCAGTTCAGAATACAAGTAAAGATGTTCAGTGTAGAAGAGGGGGACAGTTGAGTGTCATTGAAGAAGAGGGGATAGTTGTCTGGAAGGTTGTGTTGAGTTGATAGATGGAGGAATTGAGTTTTTGAGGCATTGAACAATACCAAGTTTGCTTTACTCCAATCAGAAATTTTTGAGAGATCAGAAGTCAGACGTTGTGTGGCTTCCCTGCATGAACTGTTTACTTCCTGAAGGGTTGGACGTCTACGAAAAGACGTGAAAAAGTGCAGGGTGATATCACCAGCATACCATGCTTACCATGATGGTGAATACAATGAGACAGTGGGTGAACGAACTTACAAGATACAAAGAAGAAGAACCATCACAGTTGGACTTAGTGTTTACAAAAAATCCCAGAAAGTAGATCAAGTATACATTGTCTGAGTCCACTGGGAAGAAGTGATCATGTGACAATAGAAGTAATGCCACAGGAGGAAAATTGTTGCACAGGAATGAACAATTTTGAAATGGGAGACAACTATTCTAAGGCAAACTTTGCAGAACTTAATAAATTTTATGGAAAAATTAACTGGGAAGAACTATTTAAAAGTAAAGTAGTGCAAGAAAAATGAGATATTTTTGAGTAAGTATAGAGAGGGGGTGCAACAGTTTGTGCCAAGTTATAAAGTGTAAATTGGGAAGCATGAATGGTATAATGGCAGGTGAGTAGAAGCAAAAAGAAAAAAGGACAGGGCTTGGAGGAAATGATGAGACAACTGAACACAAATACTAGGGAAGAATACAGAAAGGCAAGGAATGAATATGGTATAATAAGAAAAGAAGAAGAAAGAAATTTTGAAAGTGAGATAATAAGAAAATGCAAGGAAGAGCCCAAACTCTTCTACAGATACATAAACAGGAAAATGAAACATAGGGATGACATAAACAAGTTAAGAAGAGAAGGAAGAACTTATGAAACTACTGAGGAGATGAGTGAACTAATGAATGAGAGTTTTCAGTCCACATTTACAAAGGAAACTGATTTTGTGGCACTGAAAGTGGTATCACAGAATGAGGGAATACAGGAAATACAAGTAAAGAGACAACAAATCAAGAAACTGCTGAAGAGCTGGATGTTAGAAAAGCTGTGGGACCAGATCAAGTAAATGGATGGATATTAAAAGAATGCAGAGAACAAATGGAAAAACCCATATGGGATATAATTAACAGCTTGTTGAGAGAAGAAAAAGTACCAAGGGAATGGAAAAGAGCTAACAAAGTCCCAATATACAAACAGGGAAGTTAAATGGAACCATTGAATTACAGACTAGTGTCACTAACAAGTATTGTAAGCAAGCTTTGTGAAATAGTGATTAAAGACAGATGGGTGCAGTATTTAGAAGATGAAAAGATAATTACAGAAAAGCAATTTGGATTCAGGAAAGGGATATCCTGTGTCACAAATCTACTGAGCTTCTGTACAAGAGTAATAGATGGAGTGCAAGAGAGGGATGGATGGGTTTGTGCAATACACCTGGATCTCTAAAAAAGCATTTGATAAAGTTCCACACAAAAGTCTTATGTGGAAGTCAGAGAATGAAGGAGGGCTAAAGGGAGCAATGTTGAGATAGAAGATTATTGACAAGGGAGGGAATTGAGAACAGTAATCAGAGACGCTAATTCAAGTTGGCGCAAAGTGACAAGTGGGGTACCACAAGGATCTGTGTTGGCACCTATTATGTTTCAAATATATGTAAATGATATGACAGAGGATCTAAATAGTTATATAAACCTTTTTGCTGATGATGCAAAAATAATGAAAATAGTAAGGGATGAAAATGACTGCAAGGAGTTACAAAAGGATATTGACAAGATACATACATAGAGCCAAAGATGGAAACTAGAATTCAATGCCAGAAAATGCCATGTGTTGGAAATAGGAAAAAGTAAAAAGATATCTTCATTGAATTACAAAATGGAAAGAGAAATAATAACAAAAAATTCATGAAGAAAAAGAAGGCACATAAACATAATATTTGGCTCTACATACAGCCTTTTAACAGACATTAGGGTGGCATTTAACTATTTAGATAGAGAAATAATGAAGAAAATTATAACAAGAATGATATAACCTAAATTGGAGCACGCAGCGTTAGTTTGGGGTCCAAATAGGAAAAAAAGATATACAGAAACTGGAAAGAATGCAGAGGATAGCAACAAAGATGGTACCAGAACTGAAAGACTTAAGCTATGAAGAAAGACTTGAAGAGATGGGATTACCAACGCTACAAGAGAGAAGAATAAGAGGAGACCTGATAACAATGTACAAATTAGTAAACAATATAGGAAGAATAGACAGAATTGACTTGCTATCACAGATGGAGGAGGGAGAGAGATGGGTGAGGGGACATGGGAAGAAAATAAAGAAGAGTGGATGTTTGAGCGGCACCAAGAAATGCAGCTTCCTGTATCAAACTATTGAAATCTGGAATGATTTGAAGGAAGAGGTGGTTGTGGCAAACAGTGTACACATGTTTAAAGAGAAACTGGATAAATATGGTTATGGAGACAGGACAAAATAAACTTTGGCTTGTGCCCTGTACAATGCACACACACACACACACACACACACACACACACACACACACACACACACACACACACACACACACACACACACACACACACAGATACCAACATCACCCTATTCACGTCATACATTATACAACTTCATAAACAGTGTTTCTCATCTGTTTGAGAATAAAATAGAGTGGATGTTTGAGCTACATCAAGAAATAGTTTCCCGTATCGAACTCTTGAAATCTGGAATGATTCGAAGAAAGAAGTGGTTTTGGCAAACGGTGTACACATGTTTAAAGAGAAACTGAATAAGCATGGTTATGGAGACAGGACGAAATGAACTTTGGCTCGTGCCCTGTACAATACAACTAGGTAAATACACACACACACACACACACACACACACACACACACACACACACACACACACACAGACATCAATGTCACCCAGTTCATATTACCATGCATTATATAACATCATAAACAATGTCAAACAATGTTTCACATCCATTTCTGATGTTTTTTCACATTTTCCTCATGTGCTGGTGAGTCTTGTGATGCCCACTCGTCACAAAACTTCTTAGCCACTCCATTGCCTTCTTGTTTACTGTATAAAACTTTGTGCTCTTGTTATTTATTACATTAATATGCTCTTTTACCATGTTAATGAGGATTTCCTTATCAAAAAATGATAAAGGAGTAGCCCAACAAACCGTCACTTCTTTGCTGGTTGCCATGGTGACTGCAGCAGATGTAAACAAATTTGTTTCTCATACATTTTTTTCTGTCAGTGATGTGCTGAGTTGGGCAGGAATATGAGATGTAAGCATTGGTGACCACTCATGCTTGCCCACCCCGCTGATCGACAACCTTGGTGAACTTTGGATTTTTTTTAAAGTAAGGACTTCCCACTATCTTGATTGTCTGGTGCAGTTTGGCCAGGTGATCACCAGCATTGGCAGAAGGTTTAAAAGTATGGCAATTAAGCATATGATACAGCAACATCAGAAAATGTCTGTTTCATATAATTCCCCACTGGAGCTTCTCTATTCCTCTTGATTGCCATTGGTTTATGTGAAATGGACTAGGTTTAAATGTGATAAATGCACCTCAAACATTTCAGATTTAGACAAACTCGATATATGCATCATTAATGCACTCCCCTTGAAAAATCTTTGGTGCCTGAAAAATATTGCATTATAATTTGAGAGATGAAGGGCTACATGTAGTACAATCAGCAAACAATTTATTTTGCACATCTATGGACATAAGTTTTTTTTATTTACTCATGAGGACTATGGTCACAGGTTTCCCTCTCTGTTTAGCAGTCTTAACTCTTTATGATGTGTCACTGGGCTTGCATAAATAAATATATATATATATATATATATATATATATATATATATATATATATATATATATATATATATATATATATATATATATATATATACCAATCGGAGTACAAAAAACTATTGAGCTTATGACAACACTAAATCAGTGCCTAATATTAGCCAGCATGAATGAAATATTTTCATATTGTTTATGCAGCTTCTTCAAATGCTGGATGCAGACACTTATTCGTATTTCATTATACCATAATTAATGGCTTATAAGACACATGGACTCAATAAGATGCACCTCAGTTTGGGCAGGCATAAAAAAAAAAAAAAAAAGGTAAGTAAACAGGTTTAAGCTCTGAATATGAAGTGGAGGGTTTCACCTGACATTTGAAGCCCTCTTATATGTATTCAGATCCTTATTAGATCTCAATATTTTACATTTAAAAAACCTTAATATTTGCTAGGACCTACCAACACTAGTACTTAGACTAATCCTGCTGTGAGATGTAAACAAATGTGGCATAGACAGTGACATTGTCAGAGGCCAGATTGTAATAAAGTTTGTACATCACATTTTTTTATCATCATTCTACAAATGATCCTAGTTGTATATTTTAGTACATTTTCAAAGCATAAGGATGTGTGAAAACAGATTCACCTTATTCTCTACAATGTATTTTTATTTGAAATATTCAGTACAAACCATCACCATGAGTCGCCCTACTTCATGACACTCTCTTCACTTATAAAATCTTTTATTTTGTTAGGTAGTAAGCTATTTTTAAGAATGCAATAGTTTCTCATTAGCTTCAAGTTTTGTTGAACATGTATGCAAGGTAAGAATCTTAAAAGATAGGTACAATTCCAGTTGTATGGAGGTGTGTCTTACCTCAAGGAATAATGGCATCATACTAAGAAACGCAGTGAATCCTGCAATTGTCACCAGGTTTGGTTTGCAACCAACTGCAAGTTTGTTTTGGTACATGAAATGTAAGAGTCATCACCTAATTTCTTCCTGACTGGTGTTATTTTATGTGAATTACTAGTAAGTATGACCTGTTATGCATTGTTATCTTGTAAAAAAGAATTGTTTTTGTGGTATAGAATTGATCATCACTTTGTTTATGTATGTGAAGATGTTTGGGATTTGATCGAAGGGCCACTGTTGCCACAGACTTACCACTGGCCACTGTCCCAAAGCTGAACCTTTGTCTTATAAGATGCAGGCTCATTTTCTGAGACATTTTTGGGGGAGAAAAAAGGTGCGTTTTATGTCATCAAAAATAATATTTTGCTCATTCGTAGATATCATTTGCAAGACTTCCAAAATAATGTTAATGATTGCATACATATTTTAAACATTTGCAACATGCATTCTGGAGCCAGTTCCCACCCAGTCCTTCTCACCACCTCTCCCACCACACTGCTCTTCTCCACTCAGTGTTATTACTCCACATCCACAGGCCATCACTAGCAGACCTCTTGGGTGGTTTCCAAGACCCCAGCTTGGCCTTCAAGACACTTAACCATACCAGGGTCTTCCTCCAGCAGCTCACCAGAATATAACTGGATAACTTGCCTGCTGCCAGCACCTCCAGGCCTCTAGAGGTTGTGGCACCACAGCCTGCACAGCCCCTCAAATCCCCAACAAGAACAAGAACACAACAGGGTAGTGGGAGTGATGGCTTCAAGACACACTGCCACTGTACAGGGCAGCTGTTACTCTTGTACATCATGTGCTGCTTACAAGACTGTGCCTAAAAATCTGAGAGGAAAAAGTAAAAGCTCACAGGACTGGTTGACGAGACAGCTAAATGACCCTTATGTGAAGTTGTGACCAAGCAACATCAGCACAGGTGAGTCTCAGCCCTCTCTTTTACCTCTTCCTTTCCCACATTAGCCATCTTCCCACTCCCTCCCCAGGAAGGCCCCTATGATCATTAGCCAATGCAAGACACTGCAATAGAGTGACAGTGTATACCTGTTTTTTGGGGCCACTTCTTGGTAAACATGTTGATCATGATAATTTTTCAGACTGAGATAAATTTTTTTACTGCTCAAAATATTATGCTTTTTCAAAAAGAGATAGTGACATTGAATAATCTTAGCTATAGCAGCTCCTCATGAAGCAGCTAAATTATGTGGATATTGGTGATGAATACATACTGTACAATATGGCTGTGAGGGTTGTTTTAGGGTCACTCACGGTTACATTAGTGACGTGATCCATCGTACACTGCGTCACAAATTGTAAGTCCATGCTGACAGGGTTTACTTGGAGAGATATAGTGTGATGCATGTGTTCGTATGTTTGTTTCCAGTATGTAATGATGCATGCTCTCTTGCATCTCTTTTGTTCAGCAAATGAGAACTGTACTTTTAATGACATTAGAATGTCGTTAAATGTCACTTACTTCCAGGCAATGCATCATTTATTTTCAGCCAGTCACCTGAGTGCAGTGCACACAAATTTAAATACTTGGATTTTATCATGCAGTTCCATAAGCAAGGCATACAATTCTTAAGATTGCACAGTGTTTTGCCAAAATTAGTTGAGTGCTGAACAATCGATGGCACCAGTACCCTTTGAGGATGAGGAAGAGGAGGTCTGCAAACCACACCTTGGACTCTTTATTTTTTCTATTAAGGTTTAGGTCTGGTTATGTTAGGTTAATGTCCTTAACCCATAAACTGCAACATTTATCATATGATGAACAGCATGTAACTGTGACTTACATCATATGATATGAAGGCTCTTTTTAATCTTGGCAGCCTGTATTTTGCACCCATATGTCTTGAAATGATGTTTGGCAACTCAGAGTGAGCGAGCCCACACTCTCTCTCTCTCTCTCTCTCTCTCTCTCTCTCTCTCTCTCTCTCTCTCTCTCTCTCTCTCTCTCTCTCTCTCTCTCTCTCTCTCTCTCTCTCTCTCTCTCTCTCTCTCTCTCTCTCTCTCTCTCTCTCTCTCTCTCTCTCTCTCTCTCTCTCTCTCTCTCTCTCTCTCTCTCTCTCTCTCTCTCTCTCACTTCCATGTGTGTGTGTGTGTGTGTGTGTGTGTGTATATTTACCTAGTTGTGTGTATCTAGTTGTGGTGTACGGGAGGGGAGTAATCTCATAGTACAGCGTCTCTATATCTATCAGTTTGGTTTTAAAAGCACTGACAGTTTCGGCATTGACAACGTCTTCACTGAGTTCATTCCATTTGTTCTCATTTCAGTGAGGAAAACTATACTTCTTAATGTCTCTTCTACAGTTAACTTTCTTCAACTTCTTGCTGTGACCCCTTGTACTCTCTGTGTCTAAATTTATAAAAACCTTCTTTCTTCACATTTTCCATACCATTTATCATTCTATAGATGTTTATTAAATCTCCTCTCTCTCTCCTATTTTCAAGGGTAGGAATTTCCAACATTCTTAATCTCTCTTCATAGGTCAATTTACTCAACTCTGAAACCATCTTAGTGACTGCTCTTTATGCTTTTTCTAATTTTATAATATTCCTCTTTGTATGATGAGACCACACCACTGCTGCATATTCCAATCTTAGTCTTATCATGGAAATCAACAACTTTTTATCATTTTTTCTTCCAATTATGAGTGCCATTCTTATTCTTTTTAACAATTTCACTGTCTCCAGTAATTTTATCAATGTGTCAAATTTTCAGTAACTGTTACTCCCAAATCTACTTCCTCTTTTGACTTCTTTAACTTCACACCATCCATATCATAATAATATTGTATTCTTTTCTTACTCTTACCAAACTCCATTACTTTGCATTTACTGAAATGGAATTCCATTTGCCAAGATTTACTCCATCTATTTATCTTATTTACATCATCTTGCAGTACCATACAGTCATTTACATTATCTATCCTTCTCATCAGTTTAGCATCATCTGCAAATAAGTTCATATAACTATCTGTTTCTTCATTTATGTCGTTCACATATATTACAAACTTTATCGGTCCTAAATCTGACCCCTGTGGGACACCACTAGTTACTTTTAGCCAAGATGAATTCTGTTCTTGTATTACAGTTCTCATCTCTCTATCATCCAGATAATCCTCCATTCACTCCAGCTGTCTTCCTCCAAATTTTCCATAATTTTTTAATCTTCCTTAGCAATCTTTGGGATGTACTTTGCTTTCTTCAAGTCTAAGTAGACACCATCCGCCCATCCGTCTCTCTCCTGCACAATATTAACTATCCTTGAATGAAAGGACAGTAAGTTTATGGAGCATGATCTTCCCCTTTTAAATCCAAATTGACAATTTACTAAAACTTCATCTTTTTCCAGGTGTTCCATCCATCTTTCCTTTATTGTTCTTTCACATAATTTTCCTTCAGGAGGAGGCAGTAGACACCTGCTAAAACAATAATTACTCCCAGTGAGGTCTAAAGCACTGGATCAGGGGGTACTGTGAACTTATCATTAAACCTACCTGTGATCTCACTGAACTTTTCCTTTTGTGTCTCACAACACAAGGGGGCAGTCACAGCCTGCCCTATAAAGACAACTCTCTTCCTCCACACAAAACTACAAGCACCTAATAACACACACAACCTTCACTCAAAATTTCAAAATTCATGGCAACTCCTACACCAGCTTTGGAGTCCTCATCTGGGGAGGGGACCACAAATGTCCCCTGGTTGGACTGCTCTGCTGATGACGCCCCTAAGTATCTTGACACCCCCTCAATTTTTTCTTCATTTACTTCTGCAACATTTGTGATCTAAGATCTAATTTTCAGTCTGTAGAACACCACCTCTCCTCTTCTAAACATCATCTTCTTTTCCTCACTGATACTCAGGTGCCTGAGGCAACTGACAGTAGCCCTTTTTCTGTTCCCTCCTACTTTCTCTATCCTCATTTTCAATCCAAAGCTGGATGTTGCATTTATGTGCGCAACAATTTAACCTGCTCTCATGTCCATGCTCTTGAATCTTCCGAGTTTTCCACTATCTGGCTACGACTACAGAATCACTCTCAAACTAAATTTATCTGTGCTGTATATCTCTCACCTAACTCCTCTGATTATAAGAAATTCTTTGACTACTTAACTTCCAAAGTGGAGCACATTCTGACACTCTTCCCTTTTTGCAGAGATCTCCATTCTTGGAGACTTCAGTGTTCACCACCAGCTTTGGCTTTCCTCTCCCTTCACTGACCATCCTGGTGAATTAGCCTTCAACTTTGCTATGCTCTACGACCTAGAGCAATTGGTGCAACACCCTACTTGTATTTCTGACCGTCTTGGAGATATGCCCAACATTCTTGACTTCTTCCTGACCTCTAATCCTTCTGTTTATGCTGTCACCCTCTCTATTCCATTGAGCTCCTCCGATCACAGTCTCATATCTGTATCTTGTCCTATCACTCCAATCCCTCCTCAGCATCCCCCTAAGCAAAGGTGCCTCTGGCATTTTGCCTCTGCTAGTTGGGGGGACCTGAGGAGGTATTTTGCTGATTTTCCTTGGAATGACTACTGCTTCTGTGTCAGAGACCCGTCTTTGTGCGCTGAATGCATAACAGAGGTGATAGTGTCTGGCATGGAGGCATACATTCATTCCTCTCTCTTTTTCTCGGACTAAACCTTCCAAACCTTGGTTGAACACAGCTTGTTCTCGTGCTATACATGATAGAGAGGTGGCCCACAAAAGGTACTTAGCCTTCCATCACCAGAATCTCATGCACTTTATATTTCTGTCCGGAACCATGCCAAATCTGTTCTCCATCTAGTCAAAAACTCCTTCATTAATAGAAAGTGTCAAAATTTTTCAAGATCTAACTACCCTCATGACTCTCTGACATCTAGCCAAAAATATCTCCTGGCATCTAGCCAAAAATATCTTCAATAACTTTGCTTCTTCTTCTTCTTTCCCTCCTTTATTTCAACCAGATAGCACCACTACCATCACATCTATTTCTAAAGCTGAACTCTTTGCTCAAACCTTTGCTAAAAACTCTACCTTGAACGATTCTGGGCTTGTTCCTCCCTCTCCTCCACCCTCTAACTACTTCATGCTACCTATTAAAATTCTTCACAATGATGTTTTCCATGCCCTTGCTGGCCTAAACCCTTGAAAGGCTTATGGACCTGATGGGGTCCCTCCTATTGTTCTCCGAAACTGTGCCTCCGCGCTTGCACCTTGCCTAGTCAAACTCTTTCAGCACTGTCTGTCAACATCTACTTTTCCTTCTTGCTGAAAGTTTGCCTACATTCAGCCTGTTCCTAAAAAGGGCGACTGTTCTAATCCCTCAAACTACTGTCCTATTGCTTTAATTTCCTGCCTATCTAAAGTTTTTTAATCTATCCTCAACAGGAAGATACTTAAACATCTGTCACTTCACAAACTTCTATCTGATTGCCAGTATGGGTTCCGTCAAAGCCGCTCTACTGGTGATCCTCTGGCTTTCCTTACTGAGTCTTGGTCATCCTCTTTTAGAGATTTTGGTGAAACTTTTGTTGTTGCCTTGGACATATCAAAAGCTCCTGATAGAGTCTGGCACAAAGTCTTGATTTCCAAATTACCCCCCTATGGCTTCTATCTTTCTCTCAAGTTTCCTTTCTGACCGTTCTATTGCTGCTGTGGTAGACGGTCACTGTTCTTCTCCTAAATCTATTAACAGTGGTGTTCCTCAGGGTTCTGTCCTGTCACCCACTCTCTTTTTATTATTCATCAATGACCTTGTAAATCAAATTTCCTACCCTATCCACTCCTACGCTGATGATACCACCCTGCACTTTTCCATGTCTTTTTATAGACGTCCAACCCTTCAGGAGGTAAACATTTCATGCAGGGAAGCCACAGAACGCCTGACTTCTGATCTTTCTAAAATTTCTGATTGGGGCAGAGCAAACTTGGTATTGTTCAATGCCTCAATAACTCAATTCCTCCATCTATCAACTCGACACAATCTTCCAGACAACTATCCCCTCTTCTTCAGTGACACTCAACTGTCCCCCTCTTCTACACTGAACATCCTTGGTCTGTCCTTTACTTATAATCTGAACTGGAAACTTCACATCTCATCTCTAGCTAAAACAGCTTCTATGAAGTTAGGTGTTCTGAGATGTCTCTGCCAGTTTTTCTCATCCCCCCAGCTGCTAACTCTGTACAAGGGCCTTATCCGTCCATGTATGGAGAATGCTTCACATGTCTGGGGAGGTTCCACTCATGCCGCTCTTCTAGACAGGGTGGAATAAAAAAGTTTTCGTCTCATCAACTCCTCTCCTCTAACTGACTGTCTTCAGCCTTTCTCATCGCCGCAATGTTGCATCTCTAGCTGTCTTCTACCGCTATTTTCATGCTAACTGCTTTTCTGATCTTGCTAACTGCATGCCTCCCCTCCTCCCATAGCCTTGCTGCACAAGACTCTTCTTTCTCTCACCCCTATTCTGTCCACCTCTCTAATGCAAGAGTTAACCAGTATACTCAATTATTGATCCCTTTCTTTGGTAAACTCTGGAACTCCCTGTCTGCTTCTGTATTTCCACCTTCCTATGAATTGAATTCCTTCAAGAGGGAGGTTTCAAGACACTTATCCTTCAATTTTTTTTACTTTTCTGGGACTGGCATCTCGGTGGGCTTTTTTTTTTTTTATTGGATTTTCGTTGCCCTTGGCCAGTGTCCCTCCTACATAAAAAAAAAAAAACACTATTCAAGGACACTGGTCTATATTTTAGTGTATTTTCCTTATTTCCTCTTTTGTATGTTGGTGTAATATTTGTTCTTTTCCAGTCTTTTGGTTCTCTTCCCTGTGATAGTGATGTCACCACTAGACTGAATTTTATCAGGCAGTTGTTCTGTACATTCCTTCAATATCTTGTTTGGTACTCCATCTGGATCAGATGCTTTAATTACTTCAAGTTCTTCCATCATTTTAAGTATTTCCTCATAACTGACTGGGACTGCACTCAGTATATATCTCACCAACTTATCCCTTCCAGCATCAAACTCCCCTTCCACAGTAAATAACAATCTGAAACTATTGTTCATAACCTCCACCATGTCCTGTTTGGTTTCATTTATACACTTATCTTTTATATCTCTTTTATAGTTTCTTCTCTCCATTCTTATTATCTCAATGTACTTGTTTCTAGCATCAATATATTCCTCCCATCTGCTCTCAGTTTTCCTCTTCTTCCATCTATTCCAACCATTTGATTTACAATTTGTAGTTTCTTTGCATTATGTATTGAACCATTCTTTACCCTTTCTACATCTCACTCCTCCTTTAGGTACAAATTTCTCCACAGCAGAATTATATTTCCTTATAAATTCATCTCATTTTCTGGAACATCTACATCTTCAAAGTCTTTCCAGCCCATGGCAACAAACTACTTTCTTAATTTTTCAAAATCATCTTTACTATATTTAAATCTTCTTACCTTATAATTTTCATCAGTGATTACATTTTCATTTTTCAAATTAAATTCCATCAACATGTGGTCACTTTTACCTAGAGGGCTATCATAGTGTATTGTTTCAATAATTTCCATGTCCTTGGTAAACACTAAATCAAGTCTTGATGGTTTATCTCTTCCACTAAATCTTATATCACAGTCTACCCACTGAGTCATCAAGTTTTCCACTGTTCAGGTTAACAGTCTATTACTCCATGAGGTCTCACTTCTATTAGTTGTCAGTGTTTCCCACTTTATCTCCTTACAATTAAAATCACCAACAATAACTATATCACTACTTTCCATCACTATCTTTTCAAGACCTTTTAACACATCTACCAACGTCTCTTCGTGTTCTTCTTTTTGCCAAGCATTGGTCACAGGTGGCACATACACTCCTACATAATTCATTATCCTTTCTTTTCCACTTCTAATCATCACTTGTAGAATTTCAGACTTGTCTTCACTTTTTATTACCCTCTCCACTTCAACACACTTTTTAATCAGAATGATCACTCCCCCCTCCTCCCTTGTCACTTCTGTTTTTCATCCATAAATCATATTTACCAGTGTCAGGAGTTCCCCATTCATTTTTCCATTTTGTCTCACATAATGCAGCAACATCCGGTGCGGTTCTGTTTAATAACTCATTTAATTCCATCTTTGTTGACATTAATCCATTTACATTAGTATAACATACTGTTTGATGTACCATTTCTTTATTCTCATGTCTCTTACTCTTCAGAAAAACTTCTCTTTTTGTTGTTTGTCTTTTTGTTTAGCCTCATTTATCAGCTCCTTTTGCTTCAACCTTTCAATCTCATCCATATCCCTGTTTATCCATACATTTTTATATTCTTCATCTCCAGACAACCTCCAAGACCCACTAATTACCTCTTCTGCTTGTACCTACATTGCAAACTTTGTGTGTGTGTGTGTGTGTGTGTGTGTGTGTGTGTGTCAGATATACACACAGCTCTGCAACACACACTTGTGCACACACACACACACACACACACACACACACACACACACACACACACACACACACACACACACACACACACTGCACCCAAATCAGGCAGTTAAAAAATTAAAGACCTGTTGTTGTTTGAGATCCCTTACCACTCCCTGTACTCTCCTTTTGTCTCATCCCACAGGCATTGTCCATGATGCTTCCTTTGTTGTGGTTCCATCATGGCAGGCATGGAAGTGCCTCTCACTGCATCACCGCCTCATGATCATTGAGAGCATGGACACAGACACTGAGGTGCGGCGCCTCTCCCCCATCACCCTCATTGCCAACACAAGCCACTTTTTTTTTTTATCTTGTCCTTATAAATCTATTTACCAGATTGTCAATTCCACATGGGATTTTTTGTGAGTGTTACTAATGCCTTCTCCTCCTCCTCCTCCTCCTCCTCCTCCTCCAGGCCCTAGTGGGTACGTGGACCTCCTCAATGGACAGATGGACAGAGGCTGGTGTGCTGGCTACATGTATCAGGAGCAAATCTCAACCTTCTTCTCTGTTGTGGCAACAGGGATGACATATGAGATGGCCATGACCAGCATGCCCCTTCAGGTACTGCTGTGGTGCTTGTAATGGTGTTGTAGTGGTTGTAATGGTGGTAGTAGTAACAGTAGACAGTGATTGTAGCTATGGTAATAGTAGTTGTAGTAATTTTCAGTGGTATAATAATAATAGTAATTGGAGATAAACAGCAGGCAATTTACACCAATCTTTTTGACGCATAACCTAACATCATTTAACCCAGCCTAACCTCACAACCTAGCACAATCTCACCCAACACTAAGCCAACCTAATCTAACTTAACCCAATCAATTATTATTTCAGGAGCTGCATCTCTAACCTAACCTCACCACACTGACCCTCCACTCACATCACATCTTCAGGTGCTGCGTCTGCACCTGCCACACAGTCCATCCTCTGAGGCCGTTGTCCTGCTCATCTTCCCAAAGCCTCAGCGTTATGACACCTATGTGGATGGTGTCTTTGTTCCCCCAGCCAACCTCAACACCTCTGCAGCCGGCTACAAGCTGTTGCCTGAGAACCCCACCCATCCTCAGGCTTTCCTTCCCATGTTGGACAATGTAAGGGATGGCTGTGTGCTGTGTTGTGTTGTGTCGTGTTGTGTTTGGAATGTAAGGAATGACTGTGTGTTGTGTTGTGTAGGGAATATAAGGAATGGCTGTGTGTTGTTTTGTGTTGTTTGAGGCACTGGAGCTCTGTACTTTGCCCTGTCAGTTTGGGGCAAAGGACCAACTGCTCTGCCTTGTCTCTTCCTGCTGGTAACAGAACAACCACTCAGCCTTGTCTCTTCCTGTCAGTTTTGTCATGCCTCCCTATCTGTTTAGTTTTGTCATGCCTCTCACTGTCAGTTTTGTTATGCCTTTCTCAATTTTGTCATGTCCCCATGTCAGTTTTGTTGTGCCTCCCTGTCAGTTTTGTCATGCCTCCCTCTCAGTCTTGTCATGTCTCTCCATGTCAGTTTTGTCATGCCTCCCTCTCAGTCTTGTCATGTCTCTCCATGTCAGTTTTGTCAGGCCTCCCTGTCAGTCTTGTCATGTCTCTCCCTGTCAGTTTTGTCATAGCTCTCCCTGATAGTTTTAGGCAAGGGAAACACTATTATGCCATGCCTGTCTCTGTTGCCACCTCTCCAGCTCACCCAGACCCTCCCCTGCAGGCAATGGGGACCAGCTTCTTCCAGCGCAGTGCTAAGTTGGTCCATGTGGTGCTGTGTGAAGGCCGCATCCTTGACATCAAGACCACACCCATGATCACCCTCACCAGTGGCCTCATGGTGAAGGAAGATGAATTTTATGAGCAGAACTTGGTGTTGAATCTGGCCAGCCTGTTTGAGGTATCCCCAAACAACATCAGGGTCATCAGTGTTATGCAGGAGCTCTCCAAGAGACAGCAGGGAAGGCTGGAGGTGGGCACAGTGAGGATGCATGTTGGGTCTGGTCTGTGTTGAGTCTGACTGTGGTGGGTGCAGCTGTGTTCAGTGTGGCTGTGTTGAGTCTGGCTTTGTTGGATCTGTGTGTTGTGCATGGCAGTGTTGGTCTGTGTGTTATGTGTGACCATGTTGTTTGTGGCTGTTGGGTGTGGCTGTGTTTGGTGTGGCTGTCTGGGCTGCCTGGTCTCCCTTACTAGTAGAAGCTCAACATGCAAGACTTATTCTCAAATGTTTGGGAGTCTCAACTAATTGGAGATCTAATGGAATTTATCTGAGTTTTCAAGGTAATTTTTATGACACTTGTGATAGGGAATGATCTCACCATGAAAGGGCAGGATTAAACCAGTTTATGCTGTGAGGCTTTGCTGTGGAAGTATGTGGACAGCTGTGGTGTGCCTAAGCTCTTGGGATGTAGCAGGGTGGTCCACAAGACTGTCCCATTACACTAGGAGCCAACGGAGCTAAGAGTGTGAGTGATGTGTGCAGGAGTGTGTGGTGCTTTGTGTGGGCCATCCTGTGTGGGATTGCCAGCCTGGTATATAGATAGATGGATAGTGGTAGTTTAACAAGGACTGTGCCAAATGAATGGGAAAGTTGCCTATGAGATTCTTACTATTCATTATATCTGAAAATAATTACTAAAGAGAACAAAATGTTTAAAAATACAACTTAAATTTACTTAGGCTGAAGTGGCCAGTGCTCACACTACAAGCCTGAATGGTGAGGAGGAGGAGGGAGCAATTGGTGGGGAGGTGATTCCCTACAAGAAGCTGGTGCAGAGTCTGGAGAAGGCCGTCAATAGATTCCAGGATGGATCATGCAGCAACTGTGCCTCTCTCTCTTGGTAAAGTGAACCTCTGCTCTTTGTTCCTTTGTGATCTTATGTTGTCTCTTCCTCCAATGCTTCCTCTTAAGGCAAACACTACTCTGTCTCTTTACTGCCTTGAGTCATCTCTCACTCCTGTAACTCCTTTTGATAAAATAACACTGTTCTCTGCCCCTTTACTGCCTTGAATCATGTCCTCCTGCACTTTGTCATCAGCTGAACCATTAACAGAGGTAGTGTGTTCCTCCAATACCCACCTCTCTTCCTCAGGTGAGTGACTCCATCGAGCCACCACCCAAGGAAGCCCCTCCAAAGGCCACAGAGGAGGAAGGCAGTGTTGTCATTCTGGATGCCAAGCTGTTCTGCAAGCAGCAGGAGAAGGAGGTGGCAGAGAAGATCAAGGAGAGCCTGGCAGTGACTGAGTATGCCAAGCCATCCAGTGCATTGGTGCTGAGTGGTGTGTCCAGCAGTGTGGTGCAGTACACAGTGTTTGAAATGCAGCTGTCCTTTACTGTGCTGGATACAGAGGTGTGTGTGTAGTTGTAGTATACAGGGACTAAGCTACACACCTCTGGTTCTGTCTCCTCCTTTATTCATCCATCAGTTTATGTACATTTCTTTTCTCTCTCACCTTTGTTTTTCTACTTGTGATAAACAGGGGCTGGGCTACATTCCTTATCCCATCTCTGTATTCATTCAGTTCTTGTGTGTGTGTGTGTGTGTGTGTGTGTGTGTGTGTGTGTGTGTGTGTGTGTGTGTGTGTGTGTGTGTGTGTTTACCTAGTTGTATTTACCTAGTTGTGAAATACAGGACAAGATCCACACTAGGCTTGTGCCGTCCCGTCTCCATATCGACTTTTATCTAGATTTTCTTTAAATTTATGAATTGTCTTTGCACATACAGTCTCATCCTTAAGTTCATTCCACACTGTTATACTTCTGTGTGGGAAGCTATGTTTCTTGATGTCTCTTCTGCAAACACTCCTATTCAGTCTCCTTCCATGTCCTCTTGTGTCTCTAGTATCTGGTATCAAGAGGTCTTCTCTGTCCGACTTTTCCATTCTTTCCAGTATTCTATATATATAGCTATCAAATCACCTCTTTCCCTCTTTTTTTCTAGTGTAGTCAGGCCCAACCTCTTCAACCTTTCCTCATAACTATACTCTCTTAAGCTTGCAAAGATTTTAGTTGCAGCTCTGGATTCTTTCTAACTTTCTTGTATCCTTTTTCAAACTTCGACCACACTGATGCTGTGTACTCCAATCTCAGACGTATCATCGTTGTTATCAGTTTTTTATCATACCTTCATCAATATAGGAGAATGCTATCTTGATGTTTTTCAGCAGTTTATATGTTTCTCCTATAATTTTTGTTTATGTGCTTCCAAAATGATAAATTATCAGTAATAATTACTCCTAGGTCTTTTTCTTCTGATCTTATAGAGATTTCCTCATTCCCTAAGTAATAGTTGCCAACTGGTCTTTTCACACTTTTTCCAAACATCATCACACTACATTTTTTAGCATTAAACTCCATGTTCCACCTCATTAACCCTTCATTAATCTTAATTAAGTCTTGATTTAAAGCATTGCAATCCTCTTCATTTGTTACTTTCCTCATAATCTTAGCATCATGAGTGAAAATGTTCATGTAACTTTCTACACCTTCTGTCACATCGTTTACATAAACTGTGAACAAAATAGCCACTCGTTACTGTTCTCCAGTTCGACCTGCTGCCTTTAATTACTGTCCTCATTTCTCTGTTTGTCAAAAAGTCAGTCATCCACTTTAACAGTGATCCACTGAGTCCTCCAGTTTTTTCCAATTTCCATATTAGTCTTCTGTGTGGAACTTTATTGAATGCTTTTCTCAGATCTAAGTATATGCAGTTGGCCCATCCATCTCTCTCTGGCACTATATCTATTACTCTTGAGTAGAAATATATCAAATTTGTGACATAAGATCTCCCTTTTCTGAAACCAAACTGTTTCTCTGTTATCACCTTGTTGTCTTCTAGGTATTTCACCCATCTGTTCTTGATAATCTTTTCACAAATCTTTGCCACCACACTTGTGAGTGATACAGGTCTATAATTTAATGGATCTTCTTTACTTCCAGTCTTGTGGATTGGGGTAATATCTGCCCATTTCCAGTCTATGGGTACTCTACCTTTTACCAGGGGGGTGCTAATTATATTGTGCAACACTGAGACTAATTGTGAGCTATGCTCTTTTAAAATCCAACTGGAGACACCATCAGGACCCATTGCTTTCCTTACATCCAGGTCTTCCAACATATTCTTTACTTCATCTACTGATGTTTTAATCTCCTTTAGGTCGGTCCCTTTTTCTAATGCTGTCCTCTCATCTCTGAAATCATTTTCCTTAGTAGACACAGAGTGGAAGTATCTGTTAAACACTTCAGCTACCTCTTCTGGGTTATCCACTATCTCTTCTCCAGCTTCTAAAGTGCTTATTTCATCTTTACTCTTTAATTTTCCATTAATGAATTTATAAAATAATTTTGGCTGGTCTTTACATTTCTCCACAACATTCTTTTCAAAATTTTTCTGCTCATCTCTGCGAGTTTTAAGAAATTCGTTCCTCTTCCTTATATAATTGTTCCACAGGTCCAGTCTCCTGTTTTTCTTCCACTTGTTCCATGCTTTTTCTCTCTCCAATCTAGGTGTTGCACATCTCCTGTTGTACCAATCCTTTTTGAAAAGGTTCTCTGTTGATCTTTTGGGTACCCATTTCTCTACTCCCTTATTATAAATGTCCAGGAAAGCTGTCCACTTTTCCTCTATGTCCTCCTTTTGAATAACCATGTTCCAATTCACTTCACTGAAATACTTCCTAAGTTGTCCTAAGTTAGTCTTGCTGTAGTTTAGCCATTCTCTTCTGTGGTCCTCTTTTCTTATACTGAGCTTATTATCCATAGCTGTGAACTGAATCAGCTCATGATCACTTTTTCCTATTGGGTTTATGTATTTAAGGTCTTCTACTATTTCTTGTTTCTAGGTGGAAATTAGATTGGGCCTTGAAGGTGCTTCATTTCATCTAAATCTTGTGTCATCTGTAACCCATTGTGTCAGGACATTTTCAATAGCCAGGTCTAGTAGCTTGTTCCCCCCATGATGGCTCACTGCCTTCCGTGGTCCAATTCTCCCAAGATATCTCTTTACAGTTAAAGTCCCCCATCAGGACTATATCGTCATTTTCCTCAAATAACTCCTTGTGTCCTTGTGTCCTCAAGCATTTTGTTATATTCATCCTCTCTCCAAGAGTTGGAATAGGGGGGAACATAAGTCACCACAATGTTACAGTATCTTACAATATTCTGTCTTAAGTTTATTTTCAATACTTCTGCCTCCTCCACCCCATATGTGACAGATTCCACTAATAAATCCTTCCTAATTAGAAGCATCACACCTCCTCCCTGTTTATTTTTTCTATTTCTCATCCAGAGGTTGTATTTTCCTTCACCAATATTTAATATATCCCTTCACTTGCCAATTTAATTTCAACAATTCCCATGATGTCCGGTTTCTCCTCTTTTAATTTCTTCGATCTCTCCAGTTAGCTCTTTTTCTTCTTGTAATGTCCCCACTAATTTTTCCACACATGTCTTTTCCTTCTTTTCTCTTTCAGTCCACTGAGGTGTATACTCTTCCTTCAGACCGAATACCACGACAGTTTTTTCTTATCCTCAGTTTCTCTCACCAAGTTTTCTTTGTTTTATAACTTGAACAACTTTTTCTGTTAGCTTTTTTGTTGTTTGCCTTTGTTTGTTCCTCCACAATTTTCCTAAAATCTATCTTTTCTTTCTCTTGTTCTTTCTTCCAATTTTCCTGTTTTACGTTTAACTCTTCCACTTTGCCTTCATATTCTATTGCTTTCTTTTCATATAAGGTTTGTTTTTTATGTAGACACCTGCCGAAACGATAATTACTCCCAGTGAGATCTAAAGCACTGTTCAGGGGGTGCTGTGAACTTATCATTAAACCCAGCTGTGACCTCACTGAATGTTTCCCTTTGTGTCTCACAACACAAGGGGCAGTCACAGCCTGCCCTCTAAAGACAACTCTCTTCCTCCACACAAAACTACAAGCACCTAATAACACACACACCCTTCACTCTAAAATTTTTAAAATTATCATGGCAACTCTTACACCAGCCTCGGAGTCCCCATCTGGGGAGGGGACCATAAATGTCCCCAGGTCGGACTGCCTTTCTGTCGACGACCCTAAGTGTCTTGACACCCCCCTCAACTTTTTCTTCATTAACTTCTGCAACATTCGTGGTCTAAGATCTAATTTTCAATCTGTAGAACACCACCTCTCCTCTTCTAAACCTCATCTTCTTTTCCTCACTGAAACTCAGGTGTCTGAGGCAACTGACAGTAGCCCCTTTTCTGTTTCCTCCTACTTTCTCTATCCTCATTTTCGATCCAAAGCTGGATGCTGCGTTTATGTGCGCAATGACTTAACTAGCTCTCGTGCCCACGCTCTTGAATCTTCCGAGTTTCCAACCATCTGGCTACGACTACAGAGTCACTCTCATACTAAATTTATCTGTGCTGTATACCTCTCTCCTAACTCCTCTGACTATAAGAAATTCTTTGACTACTTAACTTCCAAAGTGGAGCACATTCTGACCCTCTTCCCTTTTGCAGAGATCTCCATTCTTGGAGATTTCAATGTTCACCACCAGCTTTGGCTTTCCTCTCCTTTCACTGACCATCCTGGTGAACTAGCCTACAACTTTGCTATCCTCCATGACCTAGAGCAATTGGTGCAACACCCTACTCGCATTCCTGACCGTCTTGGAGATACGCACAACATTCTTGTCTTTTTCCTGACCTCTAATCCTTCTGCTTATGCTGTCACCCTTTCTTCTCCGTTGGGCTTCTCTGATCACAATCTCATATCTTTATCTTGTCCTATCACTCCAATCCCTCCTCAGGATCCCCCTAAGCGAAGGTGCCTTTGGCGTTTTGCCTCTGCCAGTTGGGGGGACCTGAGGAGGTATTTTGCTGATTTTCCTTGGAATGACTACTGCATCCAAGTCAGAGACCCGTCTTTGTGTGCTGAGCGCATAACAGAGGTGATAGTGTCTGGCATGGAGTCGTACATTCCTCACTCTTTTTCTCGTCCTAAATCTTCTAAACCGTGGTTTAACACAGCTTGTTCTCGTGCTATACATGATAGAGAGGTGGCCCACAAAAGGTACTTAAGCCTTCCATCACCAGAATCTCATGCACTTTATATTTCTGCCCGGAACCATGCCAAGTCTGTTCTCCAACTAGCCAAAAACTCCTTCATTAACAGAAAATGTCAAAACCTTTCAAGATCTAACTCCCTTCGTGATTTCTGGCATCTAGCCAAAAATATCTCCAATAACTTTGCTTCTTCTTCTTTCCCTCCTCTACTTCAACCAGATGGCACCACTGCTATCACATCTATTTCTAAAGCTGAACTCTTTGCTCAAACCTTTGCTAAAAACTCTACCTTGGGCGATTCTGGGCTTGTTCCTCCCTCTCCTCCACCCTCTGACTACTTCATGGCACGTATTAAAATTCTTTGCAATGATGTTTTCCATGCCCTCGCTGGCCTAAACCCTTAGAAGGCTTATGGACCTGATGGGGTCCCTCCTATTGTTCTCCGAAACTGTGCCTCCGTGCTTGCACCTTGCCTAGTCAAACTCTTTCAGCTTTGTCTGTCAACATCTACCTTTCCTTCTTGCTGGAAGTTTGCCTACATTCAACCTGTTCCTAAAAAGGGTGACCGTTCTAATCCCTCAAACTACCGTCCTATTGCTTTAATTTCCTGCCTATCTAAAGTTTTTGAGTCTATCCTCAACAGGAAGATTCTTAAACATCTGTCACTTCACAACCTTCTATCTGATCGCCAGTATGGGTTCCGTCAAGGCCGCTCTGCTGGTGATCTTCTGGCTTTCCTTACTGAGTCTTGGTCATCCTCTTTTAGAGATTTTGGTGAAACTTTTGCTGTTGCCTTGGACATATCAAAAGCTTTTGATAGAGTCTGGCACAAAGCTTTGATTTCCAAGCTACCCTCCTACGGTTTCTATCCTTCTCTCTGTAACTTCATCTCAAGTTTCCTTTCTGATAGTTGTCTGGAAGGTTGTGTCGAGTTGATAGATGGAGGAATTGAGTTTTTGAGGCATTGAACAATACCAAGTTTGCTGCTGTGGTAGACGGTCAGTGTTATTCTCCTAAATCTATTAACAGTGGTGTTCCTCAGGGTTCTGTCCTGTCACCAACTCTCTTCTTATTATTCATTAATGATCTTCTAAACCAAACTTCTTGTCCTATCCACTCCTACGCTGATGATACCACCCTGCACTTTTCCACGTCTTTTCATAGACGTCCAACCCTTCAGGAGGTAAATATAGCACGCAGGGAAGCCACAGAACGCCTGACTTCTGATCTTTCTAAAATTTCTGATTGGGACATAGCAAACTTGGTATTGTTCAATGCCTCAAAAACTCAATTCCTCCATCTATCAACTCGACACAACCTTCCAGACAACTATCCCCTCTTCTTCAATGACACTCAACTGTCCCCCTCTTCTACACTGAACATCCTCGGTCTGTCCTTTACTTATAATCTGAACTGGAAACTTCACATCTCATCTCTACCTAAAACAGCTTCTATGAAGTTAGGTGTTCTGAGACATCTCCGCCAGTTTTTCTCACCCCCCCCCAGCTGCTAACTCTCTACAAGGGCCTTATCCATCCATGTATGGAGTATGCTTCACATGTCTGGAGGGGTTCCACTCATACTGCTCTTCTAGACAGGGTGGAATCAAAAGCTTTTTGTCTCATTAACTCCTCTCCTCTAACTGACTGTCTTCAGCCTCTCTCTTACCGCCGCAATGTTGCATATCTAGCTGTCTTCTACCGCTATTTTCATGCTAACTGCTCTTCTGATCTTGTTAACTGCATGCCTCCCCTCCTTCCGCAGCCTCGCTGCACAAGACTTTCTTCTTTCTCTCACCCCTATTCTGTCCACCTCTCTAATGCAAGAGTTAACCAGTATTCTCAATCATTCATCTCTTTCTCTGGTAAACTCTGGAACTCCCTGCCTGCTTCTGTATTTCCACCTTCCTATGACTTGAATTCCTTCAAGAGGGAGGTTTCAAGACACTTATCCACCAATTTTTGACCACTGCCTTAACCCTTTTACGGGACTGGCATTTCAGTGGGCATTTTTTTTTTATTGATTTTTGTTGCCCTTGGCCAGTGTCCTTCTTATATAAAAAAAAAAAAAATATGCACCTCTCCACACCCCCTTCTCGGTGATCAAAGTTTCAATCATCTTCTCCATCTTGTCAAATCTATCCTTCATATCCTTCATTTCAGTTTCCAGTGTGATAATTCTCCTTCTCATCATTGCTTTCCCGACCCTTCAGTCCTCTTCCCCAAATCCCGAGGTCTCTCTGTCTAGCCTTCGAGACGGTCCCCATTGGCATAAACAACATAGTGGGGACTGAAGTAGACCCCTCTTCACCGCTCATTATAACAATTTAACTGCTTTGGAGATGGAACAGCAACGAGTAGAACCAGTGTGAACTCTCATACTCTGTATTTCCACTAGGGCAACTCTCAGTGTGGTAGATGGCTGGATTTTTAGTGTGTGTGTGTGTGTGTGTGTTTAGTAAACTTTCAGGCCTTTTTGGTTCCCATGAAAGGACTCAAAGATACACCAATAATTATTCTCTCTCTCTCTCTCTCTCTCTCTCTCTCTCTCTCTCTCTCTCTCTCTCTCTCTCTCTCTCTCTCTCTCTCTCTCTCTCTCTCTCTCTCTCTCTCTCTCTCTCTCTCTCTCTCTCTCTCTCTCTCTCTCTCTCTCTCTCTCTTCACTTCTCTTCTCTTGCAGGGTGCACCCACCAGTGACCTGGGCCACAAGAGTGATCCCTCGCAGGTCACGGCAAGTCTCTTGGGAGGTCCGCCAGGTGCCATCGTCATGGGCACCACAACAGTTCCCAACAGGAATGGCACTGCCATCTTCACCAACCTGTCTGTCAGCAAGCCCAGGGAAGGCTACAACCTCACTTTCACCATCACCTACCCCAGCTATGCTCCAGCCCTCACCACCACCCTGGAGGGGACCTTCAGGTAGGTGCAGGTCTTTATTTATGTAAGAGGGGGACTGGTCAAGGGCAACAAAAAGTTTAAAAAAGCCCAATGAGAGTGCCAGTCCCTAAAGAGAGGTCAAAAAGAACCATCCAAAGCTGGAGCACAAGTGTCTGGTGTAAGAACAGAAGAATAAGAAAATAAGTGAAGCTGTAAGAAGCCATCAGGCCTACACATGGCAGTCCCTGTACAAAGCATGCTTACCTATTTCCACCTATCAACATCATTCATAAATTTGTGTAATCCTCTTTTAAAGGTCACTAAATAATCAGCTTCATTACTGAGTCCATTCCATTCATCCACCACTCTATTTAAAAACCAATTCCTTCCTATCTCTTTTAAATTTAACTTAATCAGGGTACATTAATGGTGTCTCTAGGGATTAGACCTTGACAGGATACTGAGGGAAATGCAAGTCTGACATACCAAAAAGGAGAGAAAAGGATCTCAGTATTTACCAAGATACAATTACTATTGGAGTCACATAAGTGATCTAATAGTTGGTCTTCTTTTGGTCTCCCCTCAGTGCATAAGTGATGTAATAGTTGGTCTTCTTTTGGCCTCCCCTCAGCTTGACACAGATGAGTGCAGCAATGGTCCTGCAGCAGCCCAGCATAGTGCAGGCTGGACAACCCACCACCATCACTGTTCACTTTGTTGACAAGGACTCTGGCTTGGTGCTTAATGGCCTGGCTTTCAAGGTGAGGAGACAGACAGGCATGATTGACTTAAATGTTGCATATAAAGAGTAATAAAATAATATAATCTTTGTTAACATGATGTGAGGAAGTGAGGAGACAGACAGGAATGATTTTTTTTTTTTTTTTTTTTTTTATAGAGTAATAAAACAATATAATTTATGTTATTGTTCAGTTTGTTGACAAAGATTCTGGATTGTAGTTTGATGGCAAGGCATTGAAGGTGAGGAGATGACAAAATCAAGTTAAATTTTTTGGGATAGCGTAATGAAACAATATTAATTCTGTTATCAAGAGGCATTCAGTTTGTTGACAAGGACTCTGGCCCAGTGCTTGGATGGCAAGACTTTAAAGGTGTGGTAGACAGGAATAATCGATTCAAGTTTATTTTTTGCATACATGCATGAAGTAATAAAGCAATATTATTTCTATTATCATGATACATTCATTCAGCTTGTTTACAAAAATTCTGGCTTAATGTTTGATGGTGAGGCTTTCAAGGTGAGGAGATGGACAGAAATTACTAAGTTAATTAAGGGACTGTAATTAACTTTTTTGAATGAAAATGTGTGCAAAAAGCAACATTGGTCTGTGCACACTGAAAAATCATCCAGCACTTTGGCAACAATCTGCCAAAGTTTGAGCGGTGTGTCTGAGACATAGCTTGTTTACACTCAGGCTTTAGATTACACCTTGTGGTACTCCTTATGTTTTGCTGTTTTTCATATACTGTATCTGTTTTTTTGTGTGTGCATGATTTTTGGAGACTTTTTTTCAGATGTGTGGCATGTTATCCCTAAGTGGTGGGAGGGGAGGGAGTGGGACAGTAATTACTGGATAATGAGTTGGCCTAAGGTGAGGCCAGGGCATGTATGTACTGCCACGCTGGTGCCAGACCATCCACATGACTCATAAAATTTATGAGAGGAATTGTGTTACTATCTTCTGTGAAGACCATAACCATAGCAGAGTCTTGTAAGTACAGTCACTAGGGTGTTGTAGGGAGGTCCACAACACTGTTCCTTCCCACCAGAGACCAGTGGGCCTAAGAGTGTGAGTGATGTGTGTGTGAGTGAGTGTTGCTTTGTCTGGGATTGGTGGCCTGGTGTATAGATAAGTAGATAGATGAAGGGAGTAAAATTATACCTTCTCTGTTATCCTTCCATAAGAAAGCACAGAAGTTGAGAGGAATTGCATCTGTACTGTATTTTCTTTCCTGAGCCTCTTCTCTCTCCTCCTCAGGGCAGACATTTGTGGGCAAACTGCTGGCAAAGACTGCTGAGGGACACTTTGAGGTTATCCAGAGGTATGCCAAGTAAGAAACAGAAGAGAATGTTACAAGGAGGAGGCAGCAGGCACCTGCCAAAATGATAATTACTCCCAGTGAGGTCTAAAGCACTGGATGATGGGGTGCTGTGAACTTATCATTAAACGCAGCTGTGACCTCACTGAATGTTTCCCTTTGTGTCTCACAAGAAAAGGGGACAGTCACAGCCTGCTCTCTAAAGACAACTCTCTTCCTTCACACAAAACTACAAACATCTAATTACACACACACCCTTCACTCAATTATCATGGAGACTCCTACACCAGCCTCATAGAGTCACCATCGGGGAAGGGGACAACAAATGTCCCCAGGTCAGACTGCTCTTCTGGTATCGACCCTAAGTGTCTTGACACCGCTCAACTTTTTCTTCATTAACTCCTGCAACATTTGCAGTCTTGGATCTAATTTTCAGTCTGTAAAAACACCATCTCTCCTCTACTAAACCTCATTTTCTTTTCCTCACTGAAACTCAGGTGTCTAAGGCAACTGACATTAGCCCCATTTTTGTTCTCTCCTACTTTCTCTATCCTCATTTTCAATCCAAAGCTGGATGTTGCATTTATGTGTGCAACAACTTAACCTGCTCTCTTGCCCATGCTCTTGAATCTTCCGAGTTTTCCACCATCTGGCTACGATTACAGTCACTCTCAAACTAAATGTATCTGTGCTGTATACCTCTCACCTAACTCCTCTGACTTTAAAAAATTCTCTGACTTCTTAACTTCCAAAGTGGAGCACATTCTGACCCTCTTCCCTTTTGCAGAGGTCTCCATTCTTGGAGACTTCAATGTTCACCATCAGCTTTGGCTTTCCTCTCCCTTCACTGACCATCCTGGTGAACTAGCCTTCAACTTTGCTATCCTCCACAACCTAGAGCAATCGGTGCAACACCCTACTTGTATTCCTGACCATCTTGGAGATATGCCCAACATTATTAACCTTTTCATAACCTCTAATCCTTCTGCTTATGCTGTCACCCTCTCTTCTCTGTTGGGCTCATCCAGTCACAATCTCATATCTTTATCTTGTCCTATCACTCCATTCCTTCCTCAGCATCCCCATAAGCAGAATTGCCTCTAGGATTTTGCCTCTGCTAGCTGCAGGGACCCAAGGAGGTATTTTGCTGATTTTCCTTGGAATGACTACTGCTTCCATGTCAGAGACCTGTCTGTGTGCAGAGTACATAACAGAGGTAGTAGAGTCTGACATGGAGGTGTACATTCCTCACTCTTTACCTTCCAAATCTTGGTTTAACACAGCTTGTTCTCATGCTATACATGATAGAGAGGTGGCCTACAAAAGGTACTTAAGCCTTCCATCACCAGAATATCATGGGCTTTATATTTCTGTCTGGAACCATGCCAAGTCTGTTCTCCAACTAGCCAAAAACTCCTTCATTAACGGAAAGTGTCAAAATCTTTCAAGATCTAACTCCCCTTGTAACTTCTGGCACCAAGCCAAAAACATCTCCAATAACTTTGCTTCTCCTTTTCCTCCTTTATATCAACCGGATGGTACCACTGCTATCACATCTATCTCTAACCTAAACCTGAACTCTTCGCTCAAACCTTTGCTAAAAACTCTACCTTGGACAATTCAGGGCTTGTTCCTCCCTCGCCTCCACCCTCTGACTACTTCATGCTACCTATTAAAATTCTTCACAGTCATGTTTTCATGCCCTCCCTGGCCTAAACCCTCAGAAGGCTTATGGACCTGATGGGGTGCCTCATATTGTTCTCCGAAACTGTGCCTCTGTGCTTGCACCTTGCCTAGTCAAACTCTTTCAACTCTGTCAGCATCTACCATTCCTTCTTGCTGGAAGTTTGCCTACATTCAGCCTGTTCCTAAAAAGGGTGACTTCAAATCCCTCAAACTGCCATCCTATTGTTTTAATTTCCTGCCTATCTAAAGTTTTTTAATCAATCATCAACAGGAAGATTCTTAAACATCTTTCACTTCATAACCTTCTATCTGATCGATAGTATGGGTTCCATCAAGGCCACTCTACTGGTGATCTTTTGGCTTTCTTTACTGAGTCTTAGTCATCCTCTTATAAAGATTTTGGTGAGACTTTTGCTGTTGCTTTGGACATATTAAAAGTTTTTGATAGAGTTTGGCACAAAGCTTTGATTTCCAAACTACTCTTCTGCGCCTTCTATCCTTTTCTCTGTAACTTCATCTTAAGTTTCCATTCTGACCATTCTATTGCTGCTGTGGTAGACGATCACTATTCTTCCTTTAAATCTATTAACTGTGGTGTTCCTCAGGGTTCTGTCCTATCACCCACTCTCTTCTTATTATTCTCCAGTGACCTAAACCAAACTTCTTGTCTTATCCACTCCTACACTGATGATACCACCCTGCACTTTTCTACGTCTTTTGTAGAAGTCCAACCCTTCAGGAAGTAAAGAGTTCATGCAGGGAAGCCACAGAAAACCTGACTTCTGATCTCTCTAAAATTTCTGATTGGGGCAGAGCAAACTTAGTATTATTCAATGCCTCAAAAACTCAATTCCTCCACTTATCAACTTGACACAACCTTCCAGATAACTATCCCATCTTCAGTGACACTTAACTGTCCCCCTTTCTACACTGAACATCCTTGGTCTGTCCTTTTCTTATAATCTAAACTGGAAACTTCACATCACATCCCTAGCTAAAACAGCTCTTATGAAATTAGATTCTGAGACATCTTCACCAGTTTTTCTCATCTCCCCCCCAACTGTTAACTCTGTACAGGGGCCTTATCTGTCCATGTATGCTTCACATGTCTGGGGGGGTTCCACTTGTACTGCTCATCTAGACATTATGGAATCAAAAGCTTTTTGTCTCATCAGCTCCTCTCCTCTAACTGACTGTCTTCAGCCGGTTTCTCATCACTGCAATGTTGCATCTCTTGTTATCATCTACCGTTGTTTTCATGCTAACTGCTCTTCTAATCTTGCTAACAGCATGCCTCCCCTCCTCTGACGGCCTCGCTGCACAAGACTTTCTTCTTTCTTTCACCCCCTATTATGTTCACCTCTCTAATGCAAGAGTTAACCAGTATTCTCAATCATTCATTCCTTTCTCTGGTAAACTCTGGAACTCCCTGCCTGCTTCTGTCTTTCCACCTTCCTATGACTTGAATTCCTTCAAGAGGGAGGTTTCAAGACACTTATCCTTCAATTTTTGACTGCTGCTTTGGACCCTTTTATGGGACTGGCATCTCAGTGGGTCTTTTTATTTTTTGGTGGGGGGAGGGGGAGGGTTGTTGCCCTTGGCCAGTGTCCCTCCTAATTGAAAAAATAAATAAATAAAAATATCACCACCCATATCTTCCCAACACAAATACTGACAACAGCCCCTGTGTCAGGCTGTATGTACCAGATGAGGCCGTGTCAATGCTCACCTTTGAGAACGTCATATTTGAGGCGCCAGACGTGAGACAGCAACTCATAGCCAAGGTTGCTGTCGTCTCCGCTAGCTGGTACGTGGAGTCCTCTCGAGTATTGGTGTCAGTCTGGTAAACTCTGGAGCTCCCTGCCTGTGTCTGTACTTCCTTATACAAGACACTTCTTAAATTTAGGGTAATTCTTTTGGCTCTGTCTTCTAGAGACTGGTACCTCAGTGGGCCCTTTTATATTTATTTATTTGTTTATTTTATTTCATTTTATTTTATTTCATTTCATTTCTTTTTTTTTATTTTTTCCTCTCTCTCTCTCTCTCTCACTCTCTCCTCACTCTCTCTCTCTCTCTCTCTCTCTCTCTCTTCTCTCTCTCTCTCTCTCTCCTCTCTCTCTCTCTCTTCTCTCCTCTCTCTCTCTCTCTCCTCTCTCTCTCTCTCTCTCTCTCCCCCCTTTTTGTTGGCCTTAGCCAGAGTTCCTCTTACATAAAGGAAAGTCTTGTATACTGATGTACATACTTATGGAAGTTAGGATAAAATGTATTTGCATGTTGATGTACTGTTTATAAAGCCCAATACCTCACACTACAGACTATTAAAGATGCAGAATCCTTGCTGAACCATCACTGGAACCATGAAAACACCCCTGAAAACACCATAACAACTGAAAGTATTGGAGGTAAGAGAGAGCAAAACATTTGGGAGTGCAGTTTATTATCTGTCTCCCATACAGGGACTGGTGGTGTATCCCTCACATCTGGTCATCAAGGAGTACCCCATGGTCAAGTCCTTGCACACCGATCCGTTCTGATGGAAGCAGTTGGAGGGTGTGGAGGATGGGGTGAGAATGACTGTCCTTATTGCCCATCTGTTATATCCTTCAGTATCTTCTTTTCTTCACCTGCACTGTGTTTTTTTCCTCTTGCATCCTTCAGTAATATTGTTTTCTTCATGCCTCCTGTGTTCTTTTTGCTTCTGTTTTATCCTTCATTATACCTTTCTGTTATATCCTTCAGTGATATCCTTTTTCTCCTCCTGCAGTGTATTCTTTTTCCCTCTTATCATATCATGTATCCTTCAATGATATCTTTTCTTCATCTTTGCTGTTATTCTTTTTCCTCTACCTTATCCTTCATTATCCATTTCTTCACTCATTCTGTATTCCTCTTTCTTCTTTCTTTAATGTACACTTTCCTCCACACACACAATTTAAACCTTTCTATCATGCATAGTTACCCTCACCCCCTCCTTGCCCCACGCACACACACACACACACACACACACACACACACACACACACACACACACACACACACACACACACACACACACACACACACACACACACACACACACACCTTTAATGATGTTATGGTGATGTGACACAGTTGGAGGATGGAGTGCTGAGTATGTTGCTGCAGTCAGTAGACATGCTGGCTGCTGGCTGACGGAGTGTACTGTGGCCCCGTTGATTTCACTCTCAGCAATGACTCCAAGAAGACCATAGCAGAGTACCAGGTGTGTATTGTGAAGAGGTGAATTGAATGGCTGTATTTTTCATTCTTTCTTCTGTGGTAAAAGAATGTCAAAAAGCAAGCTCGTTCATCGCTTTCTTGTCTTCCTGTAGTCATTTTCATTGCTTTTATATTGTTTCCACTAATTCTCTCTTCCTCTACTTCCTACAGTCACTTTCATTTAAGTTTTCTATTCATTTCACTAATTCTTTTCACTCTCTATTTCTTATAGCCATTTTCACTACTCTTTCTTATTCTCCTCTCTCCCTCCATGTCTCACAGCCATTTTCATCGTCCTTTTCTAGTTCACTAATTCTTCTCACTTCCTCTGCTTCAAGATAACTGGACCACAGGAGCATGTTGCCACAGCTCTAGGGAAACTGTGCACATCCCTCAGCAGTAACATAGCTATCCCAGTAGTGACAGGATACTTAGACACTCACTACAATGCAAGGAAAGTTTACGTCGAGGACCAGATCTTGCGCTGCTCTTGGAGAAACATTGTGCATCTCTTGAACAAGAGTGAGACTGGGGACCCTCTTCTAGATAATCAGAATGGTTCTGAAGTTAGCCTTGTGTCTTCTGTCCCTAAGGATCCTCCAGTCCTTGCATCTCCCCTTTGGCACCATATCTTGTGCTGCTCTCAGAAAAAAGTGCTTCTCTGGATTGAAACTGAGAGTGAGGATGAGTTGTTTCAGGTGCTGGGAATAGTACTGAACTTAGTCTCATTTCTGGTGTCCCTGTGCATCTCCCAGTCCTTATATTAATGTGATGTCTTGCTAACTCTCATGCTGTCTCACTCAAGTTTGGTACAATTGTTTACTGCAAGTTTAGAGTTTAGTTTTCAATGTAAGGTCACTGATAGTAAAAGGAGTGGTTGAATGCTTCTCTTTCTCATCTTGTCTTCCTTTTCCTTGTCTTCTTCCTCATTTACTTGCATTTCTCTCATTCTCTACCTCCTGGTCTTTTCCTTCATCCTTCTCTCTCTCTCTCTCTCTCTCTCTCTCTCTCTCTCTCTCTCTCTCTCTCTCTCTGTCTCTGTCTCTGTCTCTCTCTCTCCTTCTCTCTCTCTCTCTCTCTCTCCTCTCTCTCTCTCTCTCTCTCTCTCTCTCTCTCTCCTCTCTCTCTCTGCAGCACAAGGATGGCCAAGGAAATCCTTCTCAAATACCCAGAGATCCTCCATGCCGCTCACCCCTTCTTCCTCTCCCTCAAGTTTGTGGGTGCTGGTGGCTCTCTCCTGGATGGAGCAGTTTTCGTGGTGAGACACACAAGAAACCTTAACTCTCATGCCTTGGGTCTTATGGGAACTGTTTTCAAAGAGAAAGAGTCTGGTTTGTGGTAAGACACACTTGGGAACCTTAACTTTTATCCCCATATTGTGAAATGCCTGAGGTGTTATGAGAACTGTTTTCAAAGAGGAGTCTGGTTTGTGGTAGGAAGTGCGGGGAATCTTAACTTTTATCCCCATATTGTGAAATGCCTGAGGTGTTAATGGAACTATTTTAAAAGAGGAGTCTGGTTTTTATGATTGGTGATTGATGATGCAGAATATTATTAACTATTTCCTGAATCATGAAAAAATGTCCATGAAAATCCCATCAGCTTTCATAAGGACTGTTTTCATGATAATGAGTCAGGTTCTCATAGGTGTTTCTTTCTTCTGGTGATGCAGAATACTTGTTAAACTATCACCAGAATCATGAAGTACCCTTGAAAATTCCAGTAAGTATTTCTAAAGGTCACTGAGATGGTTAGTCCAGTGACTGTGTGTTTTGATTGTTTTCTTGTGTACATTTTGTCTCTCATTCCACGTAGTTCACGTAGTTCTCTGTTCTCTCAGGATCAAAAGATATTGATTGAGATACTGGGGAGGGATGTGAGTGCATGCCCAAGGCGAGGCAAGAGAGAGAGAGAGAGAGAGAGAGAGAGAGAGATAGAGAGAGAGAGAGAGAGAGAGAGAGAGAGAGAGAGAGAGAGTGTGTGTGCGTGTTTTATGCACAGACAGAAAACATGTAATTTTTGTATCATTCCAACATTTTCCTCTTCTCAATTTTCCTGTTGCCCTTCCAGATATTCAGCTTTTCTTTGTTCCTTCAGTGAAAAATCTCCCTTTTCCTTAACTCTGTTGTATCCCCTCAATATCCAGCCCTTTGTTTGTCCCTGCAATAATGGATCTTTTCTGTGTATTTCCTCCAGGATCTATTTACCTGAGAACAACTTGTCAACAATTCCTGTGGATGTCGTCATCAGCGAGGGTCAGTGTTAGATACCAACTTGCTGCTCAGGTGTCTGTTGTACCTGCTGGTTGGCATCTCCACTTTGTCTCTCCTGGTAAGCAAGTATGTATGTGTATGTGTATCTATTGATTTATTTCTGTGTGTATTGTGTCTGTCTATCTGTGTGAATGTGGAGAGTTTGGGGTGAATCTTGCTTGATACCTGATGTGGATGGATTGCTGTGTGCCTCTCAGTGCAGCAGCCTGTCAGTCCAGACGGCATTTGACAGCTGTTTCTCACTCCACATATTTACACAAAGGTGCTGACAGATTAGCAGCAGGAGTGGGAACTGCAGTGGCTGTAACTCATATGACTTCACTGGTACCAATCCAGACCACCTGGCTTCCCCAGGGACAGGCTTGTGTCACCCTGACCTTACCTCTACCTATACATCTACCACTGCACTACATTTGGAATCTGGTTGAGTACATGTACTCAGACCCAAGCCTGATGTGTAAGTGTGTGTGTGTGTGTGTGTGTGTGTGTGTGTGTGTGTGTGTGTGTCTTTGTCTATCTCTGTTGAAATCAAGTCATTGTTGTGTCTTGGAGGGAATAAGTGTGTGTATGTGACTATCTATCTATTTATCTATCTATTTGTGTTTAAATAAAGTTGTTGGTAGCATCTGAGGGGAATGAGAGGAGTGTGAGCTCAGTATGATGTGCAAGGAGTTTATGGATGTTTTAACGTTTTGTAATATAAGTATTTATTAGTGTGCATATCTTTTTTTGCACGCAAGATTTTAATACCTTACTTTATCATTTTGTCTGCATCTAACATACAGTCTCTCTCTCTCTCTCTCTCTCTCTCTCTCTCTCTCTCTCTCTCACTCTCTCTCTCTCTCTCTCTCTCTCTCTCTCTCTCTCTCTCTCTCTCTCTCTCTCTCTCTCTCTCTCTTCACCAATTCTCCTTACAGGCTTGGTGGTGTATCCTGAAAATTTGGAGATCCAGGAGAACTCTGTCACCAAGAACGTGCAAATGAATGTCATTGGGTGGCTGATGGCCGCTCCTCAAGTGAACCCAGAGGTGAGGGAGGCTGTCACTGGGTCTTGGAGGGAGCAGGGGAAGCAGGGGTTAGAGTGAAGATGTTTAGAAAAGAGGGATGCAGCACTGTGGTTGTGAAGAGTAGCCATCATTTTCATTTTAAGGGTGTTTTTAAGCTATTTGGCTTGTAGTGCCACTGAGGACTATCCCTTTCCACTGGGGACTCAAAATAAGAACAGACTTTGTATTCTGAGTGTTAATGAAAGTAAGAATAATAATCAGAAATAGCAACCATTATCACTATCCTGTTTCTTCATGTCAAGCTTGATAAAGTTAGATTTAAAAAAGAAATAGGAAGGAACTGGTTTTCAGATGGAGTGATAGATGAATGAAATAGACTCGGTAGTTAGGTTAGTGCTGAGTCATTAGGGAGCTTTAAAAGATTAGACAAATTTATGCATGAGGATGATAGTGAAAATAGGTAAGCACATTTCATGCAGGGATTGCCATGTGTAAACCAGATGGCTTCTTGCAGTTTCCCTTGTGTTCTTACAATTATTATGCCACTGATATGATGCCACAACACAATGGTAATGGTGGTGATGGTGTGTTCCCAAGTGATGCAGGTGATAATGGGGGCTTGACATGAGTGTCAAGGGCATGTAGTGTCCCGTCACCTTTGCTCCTGTGACCTCTGGCTCTTCTAAAAAGGGAGTTGCATCCTTCACGGTATTTTTATGTCTGATGGTGTGTAGTGGTAAGGATTATCCAAGATTGGAGAAGTGTCTTGGGACCTTCCTCATGAAAAAATTTGTCATAGGGAAAAGAAAATACAGAAGCAGGCAGGGAGTTCCAGAGTTTACTGGTGAAAAGGATGAAAAATTAATAATGGTGAACTCTTGTATTGGAGAGGTGGACCACCACCATCACCACTACTTATTCTCCACAGATCACTGGGCTAAAGTACAGCAAGATGAGTGCCTTGGAGAAGCTGTGCCTTGAGTTGAAGGCTGCAGTCACCATCAGAAAAGAGCAAAGCTGCAACAAGTCATCCAAGTACTTTGTCAAGAAGGTTTATGTTGAAGGCAACCTCCTGCCACTGCTCTCAGGAGAACAGTGGGACTCATGACCGCCTCCAAGACCCACAGAGGATTGGAAGGCATAAATTCAATCTTGGGATAACTATTGACATTTAAAACTGGTGACTCCACTTGTCAGATTGTAGGTGGGAAAGTTTTAGGGTTGATTGATGGGAACATTGTTGATCTAAATTCTTTTTTGGTAAAGTACTGTAAATCACTTGCATGTGAAGTTTCAAATGGATGAAATAGCATGAATGGTATTGTAGTTGAATTGTTCTTTGTAGCTAGAAAAAAAAAATTAGGGTCGATTGATGGGAAAACTATTGTTCAAAATCCTTTTATTGTAAACTAGATCATGTACATAGTTGTGAAATTTTTTTGGAAATGAAATAGCATGAATGATGATGATGATGTTTTTGTTGTACTATGGGTAAACCATTGGAAAAAATGTAGTAGTTATGAACAAAATTGGATTAACTAAACATCACTGAGGTTGTAGTTGTGAAATTTTGGTGTAAATTAATGTAAACAATGAAATACTTAATCATTAAAGTTTTAATCTATATTTAGGGAGTCATTGGAAATTAGCTAAAATAAACACCCTTATATCATCTTAACCCTATAATGACTAACCAACTTTCCTCTCAAATCATAGCATAGTTTTAACACAAGTAAACAGTGCAACAGCTTTGCCAAATGTTCTCATAAATCTGTGTTGGAAATATAGTCTTCATCAAGCATTATTGTTGTGTGAGTTATCATTGCTGTCATGTGTTGTTTTAAGGAGACACTGATTTTGCAGTTTTTTTTTTTTTTTTCTACACCTATTCAAAAGTTTAAAAATCTTTCAGTTTTCTGTGCATGTGTTCTAGTATCCTCTGCATTCTTTCTTGTCATTCTTTCACACTCAGAGCTAAATGCATTGAACTAACATTCCCATTCCTATTATTCAGCAACTCATGAAATTAACACCAGAGCAATTTGGTATGTTATGGAAAATGAGATGAGAGAGAGAGAGAGAGAGAGAGAGAGAGAGAGAGAGAGAGAGAGAGAGAGAGAGAGAGAGAGAGAGAGAGAGAGAGAGAGAGAGAGAGAGAGAGTCCTTTTTTCCTCTTCTCTCTCATGTCATGGCCCAGGACAGGGTGACGTCCTTGGAACATCGTCATTTGCATTCCCTAATCACAGACAGATGTGCCCTCCTCACTCACTCCTCCATGTTGGAGAAAATAATTGTGTTAATGAACATGTCTTGCACTTTATCATTACTTTTTATTATTATTATTATTATTATTATTATTATTATAATTATTACTACATTTACAGTAGTCCCTCACTGTTAGCAGTTTAATTAGTGTAGCCAAACCAATGTCAAAAGTGAAATTTGCCAAACGTGAATAGTACTACTACTCGTATAAATGGGGGTTCACCCTTTTGACTTGCATTTGAAAGCAAAGACATTATACATGAAACATTAACAGCAATATAGAATACAATAGATAATAGATGACATGTTATTTACCTTTAATTATTTATAGTTAAGCCCTGGTGAGAGGAGCGAGTGTGGTAATTGTGTAGGTGCACTATTAATATTTGGCACCCAAACCAGTGTCATCCATATCCAAGTGTCCATGCCCTCCACCACTTGTAGAGGCTGCACTCCTGGGGACAAACACCAAAGATGTGGTTAATTGCAGCAAAAAAACAGTAAGATGGCTGTTGGGAGGTTCACATAAATCAAACAATGCACATGGACGACAAACTGGATCAACACCATTCTGTTACGTCAGAGTGGCGCACCAAAAGTGGATCTGATGTGCCAGTTTGGGTGTTGGTACCAGTTCAAAACCTATTGCCAAACTGAAACAAGAGGGACCACTGTAAATATATATATATATATATATATATATATATATATATATATATATATATATATATATATATATATATATATATATATATATATATATATATCTCTCTCTCTCTCTCCTCTCTCTCTCTCTCTCTCTCTCTCTCTCCTCTCTCTCTCTCTCTCTCTCTCTCTCTCTCTCTCTCTCTCTATATATATATATATATATATATATATATATATATATATATATAAAGCTTTTCAGTAAATAAACATTTAGTGTGCAAAAACTTTTAGTACATCTAAACTATAGTAACTTGTGTCTTCCTTACAAGTGGTGTCATCCACCATTCTTTCTCTCCCCTCTTAAAAAGTGGGAAAAAGGAAGACTGCTGGACCATACCACACCACAAGTTATAGCAACAAAAAAAGGTTCATTCAAACTTTACCCTGCTGCATGGACTGTATCAGCTTGTATTCAGGCAGGTCAAGTTGGGCGATACAAGTGTGTGCTGGAAGGAAGCTGTCATCTGCTGGCTTTTGGATTATCAACTTGGAAGCCTGGGTGTGTGTGTGTGTCTAAGAGAATCAGTTTGAGTAAGTAGTGGGAGGGAGTTTTTGAGTATGTGAGAGTAAAAGAAGGGGTTTTGTAGAGAGAGAGAGAGAGAGAGAGAGAGAGAGAGAGAGAGAGAGAGAGAGAGAGAGAGAGAGAGAGAGAGAGAGAGAGAGAGAGAGAGAGAGAGAGAGAGAGAGAGAGAGAGAGAGAATTTTGTGTGTGTAGGAGAGAAAATACAAGAAATTATTTCTATTAAGAGAGAATTTTGTGTGTGTGTGTAGCAGAGAGAATACAAGAAATGATTTCTATTAAATTTATTACTATTATTCTAAATTTATTTCATATTTCAGAGGAATGACCGACAGAAGAGACAAAGAAAAGAGGAGGAAGAATATAAGAAAGGAAGGAAGGAAGAGAAGAGGGGGACATGAGAAGGATGAAATAAAGGAGAGAGAGAGAGAGAGAGAGAGAGAGAGAGAGAGAGAGAGAGAGAGAGAGAGAGAGAGAGAGAGAGAGAGATGAAGGAGTATTGCACACACACACACACACTCTCTCTCTCACCAACCCACCCACCCATCCACAGACCTCCAGTATGTCCCACACAGTCACTCTCCACAGACTCTCACATTAGAGAGAGAGAGAGAGGAGAGGAGAGAGAGAGAGAGAGAGAGAGAGAGAGAGAGGAGAGAGAGAGAGAGAGAGAGAGAGAGAGAGAGAGAGAATGTTACTGATTGTGAGAATTAATTATCATTATTATTATTATGTTCAAAATGTATTATTTATATTTGCATTGTTTTTTCAGAAGTGATAGAAAGAAGGAAGAGAAGATAGATAATAATAAGGAAAGAAAGAGAAGAGAGAGAGAAGACAACAAAGAAGGAAGAGGACATGAGAGAAGAATGAGGATAATAGAAGAGGAAGAAAAAAAGAAATGAGAGAAAGATAGAAAAGATAAATAAAAGAAAAATAAATCCTCCCCCTGCCCCCTTCTCTCTCTCTCTCTCTCTCTCTCTCTCTCTCTCTCTCTCTCTCTCCCCCACAATCCACAAACCCACAGTATGTCTCCCACAGTATGTTGACAAACCTAGTCACTCCCCACAGCCTCTCACAAATATACCTCTCTCTCTCTCTCTCTCTCTCTCTCTCTCTCTCTCTCTCTCTCTCTCTCTCTCTCTCTCTCTCTCTCTCTCTCTCTCTCTCTCTCTCTCCATGCCTAAGAGAGGAACCTGGTCAGTCCCTGTGAGAAATTTTGCAACATTTTCTGTTCAAGCAAGAGTTCATGAAAGACTTCCCAAACAGTGCAAATGACTGGATGGTCTGGGAAGTATTCACTCTGGAAATACAGTGAGGGGTTAATGAAAGGAAGAATATTGGAATGTGTGTTAATTTAGATTCCTGTGGTGTGTGGATGGAAGGACTGGGTGAATATAGACGGCAGAAGAGGTGAGGAGTGTATGCTAACTAAAGGCAGGAAGTGAAGGACTGGATAAATATTAGACAGAAGAGGTGATAGAAGCAATGGACTAGATATACAGAGATAAGGAAGGGCTGGATAAATATTAGACAAGAGGTGATAGAGGCAAAGAAGGACTAGATATGTAGAGACAAGGAAGGGCTGGATAGAGGAGGTGACAGAGGCAAAGACTGTACACAAATAATGAAAAATAGCTAAAATGAATGACAGAGGGAAGATGAAAGAGCGAAGAACAACTAAAATGGATGATAAGCAGGTGGAAATACCTACAAACAAGCCTATCAACACCCAAACACCCCTAACACACACACACACACACACACACCCCAGCTCCTCCAGTGTGAAAGATATTCATGTATAAGCAAGCCATTTTAGCCCACAATCCAAACACTTCACCCCTAACCTGACGTACCAGCACGCATACTCACTGCTGTGTTGCTGGTTTTGCTGGACGTGTCATTTCTGATTGCTATCAGTTCATTTTGGCCTAAAACCTTCATGCTTCATCCTTCACTTCCTGTTGTGAAACTGTTGCAAAGAAGGGAGAGTTTTTGTTGCAACATGAATTCCAAATCAGATTCAGTACTTTTATGAAATCTTTCAAGACGACAACCCTGATATTGAACTTCATCACCACACACACACACACACACACACACACACACACACACACCAGTTACAATGCTTACTTCAGTGCACACTCTTCACTCCTTTAGAGATGAGCAAATGAGTGAACAGTGAATAAATCTGTTAATAAGCACACTGTGTTTTGGTGCAAAGAATCAGACACTGCCATATTTTCACTGCCGTTCGCCACTCATGTCCAATGGAAGGTTTGTGGTCTGCCTTCACCATAGTCTTCCTGGCACTTACAAATCAGGGCCACAAACTGAGGAGAGCATTAGAGTACTTGGAAGGAAACTACTGGGAAGATCTTGAGATGGTGTGTGGAGGAAGGCATGACAACACTCAACAATAAGGAAGAAATTGTCTACAGCTGCAAGTGGGAGATACTCATGGGCTGTCCAACCCCAGAAGGGAAATTATGGACAAATAATGATGCAATGAAAGGCATACCTGAATGGACAGCTGACCAGCTGATGTCTCTTGAATGCTCCTCTTCCTCCTCTTGGTTTTACTCCCTGCGTGGTGGCACTGACGTCATGTCTCCCAGTCGGTCTGTGGAATTTTTTTTTTTTTTTTTTTATGTAGGAAGGACACTGGCCAAGGGCAAACAAAAATCCAATAAAAAAAATGCCCACTGAAATGCCAGTCCCATAAAAGGGTCAAAGCAGTGGTCAAAAATTGATGAATAAGTGTCTTGAAACCTCCCTCTTGAAGGAATTCAAGTCATAGGAAGGTGGAAATACAGAAGCAGGCAGGGAGTTCCAGAGTTTACCAGAGAAAGAGATGAATGACTGAGAATACTGGTTAACTCTTATGTTAGAAAGGTGGACAGAATAGGGGTGAGAGAAAGAAGAAAGTCTTGTGCAGCGAGGCTGCGGAAGGAGGGGAGGAATGCAGTTAGCAAGATCAGAAGAGCAGTTAGCATGAAAATAGCGGTAGAAGACAGCTAGATATGCAACATTGCGGCGGTGAGAGAAAGGCTGAAGACAGTCAGTTAGAGGAGAGGAGTTGATGAGATGAAAAACTTTTGATTCCACCCTGTCTAGAAGAGCAGTATGAGTGGAACCCCCCCAGACATGTGAAGCATACTCCATACATGGATGGATAAGGCCCTTGTACAGAGTTAGCAGCTGGGGGGGTGAGAAAAACTGGCGGAGACATCTCAGAATGCTTAACTTCATAGAACCTATTTTAGCTAGAGATGAGATGTGAAGTTTCCAGTTCAGATTATAAGTAAAGGACAGACCGAGGATGTTCAATGTAGAAGTGGGGGACAGTTGAGTGTCATTGAAGAAGAGGGGATAGTTGTCTGGAAGGTTGTGTTGAGTTGATAGATGAATGAATTGAGTTTTTGAGGCATTGAACAATACCAAGTTTGCTCTGCCCCAATCAGAAATTTTAAAAAGATCAGAAGTCAGGCATTCTGTGGTTTCCCTGCATAAGCTGTTTGCTTCTTGAAGGGTTTGACATCTACGAAAAGACATGGAAAAGTGCAGGGTGGTATCATCAGCATAGGAGTGGATAGGACAAGAAGTTTGGTTTAGGTCATTGATGAATAATAAGAGAGTGGGTAACAGGACAGAACCCTGAGGAACACCACTGTTAATAGATTTAGAAGAACAGTGACCGTCTACCACAGCAGCAATAGAACGGTCAGAAAGGAAACTTGAGATGAAGTTACAGAGAGAGGGATAGAAGCTATAGGAGGGTAGTTTGGAAATCAAAGCTTTGTGTCATACTCTATCAAAAGCTTTTGATATGTCTAAGACAACAGCAAAAATTTCACCAAAATCTCTAAAAGAGGATGACTACAACTCAGTAAGGAAAGCCAGATCACCAGTAGAGTGGCCTTGACAGAATCCATACATAAAAGGTGATGAGATAGAAGGTTGTAAAGTGATAGATGTTTAAGAATCTTTCTGTTGAGGATAGAATCAAAAACTTTAGATAGGCAGGAAATTAAATCAACAAGACATAGTTTGAGGGATTAGAACAGTCACACTTTTTAGGAACAGGCTGAATGTAGGCAAACTTCCAGCAAGAAGGAAAGATAGATGGTAACAGACAGAGTTGAGTTTGACTAGGCAAGGCACAAGCAAAGAGGCACAGTTTTTGAGAACAATAGGAGGGACCCCATCAGGTCCATAAGCATTCTGATGGTTTAACATCATTGCAAAGAATTTTAATAGGCAGCAGCAGCAGCAGCAGCAGCAGCAGCAGCAGCAGCAACAGCAGCAGCAGCAACAGCAGCAGCAGCAGCAGCAGCAGCAGGGTGGAGGAGAGAGAGGAACAAGCCCTGAATTGTCCAAGGTAGACTTTTTAGCAAAGGTCTGAGCAAGGAGTTCGGCTTTAGAGACTGATGTGATAGCAGTGGTGCCATCTGGTTGAAATAAAGGAGAGAAAAAAGAAGCAAAGAAGAGATGTTTTTGGCTAGTTGCCAGAAGTCATGAGGGTAGTTAGATCTAGAAAGATTTTGACACTTTCTGTTAATGAAGGAGTTTTTGGCTAGTTGGAGAACAGATGTGGCATGACTTTGGGCAGAAATATAAAGCGCATGAGATTCTGGGGATGAAAGGTTCAAATACCTTGTGTAAGCCACCTTTCTATCATGTATAACACAAGAACAGGTCGTGTTAAACCAAGGTTTAGAAGGTTTAGGTCGAGAAGAAAAGTGAGAGATATATGCCTCCATACCAGATACTATCACCTCTGTTATGCGCTCAGCACACAGTCAGATTAGAAAACTGAGCATCACATCTTCAGAGCATGTGTGTGATGACAACTTGCCAGTTTTTGATGCCTTCCATTGCAGTAAGTCAAGCACCAGAGCTTTGGTCTGTGGGCTTTACAATTCATCATTTTTTTTTCTTTTTTTCAGTGCAAACCTTTCCACCACTTTGTGGACATGACATGACATGACAATTAAAAACTTTCAGATTTTGGAATTTTGGACCGAGAATTCTCAATTGTGCCAACAAAATACAGTATTCACCTGAACCACCTGTCAGTCACAAGGCTCCCAGTGAGGTGTGCTTGTTCCTGAGTCATGGAAGTCTCCCAAGGTTTCTTCCACTTGCTCTCCGTGTTACCACCTGCAAGGAAAACGCACACATCAATACTCCTGCTGCTTGATACATGTTTGATTCACAACTTAGTCTAGAATTTAACCATTCACTACAACATTACACAGCATGGAATGCACAGCTGAAAACATTTATATGCACATTCAAGAAAGGAAACGACTAAAGAAGCAGATTGTGCAATTTCTAGTCAGTATAGTGCATAGACATGGCTGTGAAAGAAAAGAAATGCTTCATGTTGGTCTGGGAGTCAGGAAAGATGTAATAAGTACTAGTAGTTAAAAGAGTTCATCACCAGGTAGGACAAGATGGATAACTAATTTTTTCACACCCTCGTCTCTGGTAAAAGTCACTCACAAAAATGATGGGCCCAGGGCAGGTCTTTTTCCACTCAACCTTCCACATCTTCTAATCTTTGGTAGATTAACTTAACAAGTAAAAGTTTCCATACGAAGGGCGGCAGTTCACTCAAAGGAAGGGGATCAAGTAAATCCATTCACACGTTTTGGCTGTGGGCCTTCCCTCCCCTTCGTCTCTCTCTCTCTCTCTCTCTCTCTCTCTCTCTCTCTCTCTCTCTCTCTCTCTCTCTCTCTCTCTTTAATAGGCTGTTTGGATAACTATTTCACTCTAGAGAGAGAGAGAGAGAGAGAGAGAGAGAGAGAGAGAGAGAGAGAGAAAGTTTGGCCAGTTATGGGAGGGGTCGGTGACTTGACACGTATTCCCACACCTGGACACCAGCAACCACCACCACCACTCAGCAGCCTGCAAAGATCCTCAGTGCATGTGAAGTCACTCGGTGTTATCAACAGAGAAGATGGTGACCAGCATGAGGCCACATATTTTTGAGGGCTTCATGGATAGGGTATATCTGTAGGTATATCTGATATTGCTTGTATGTGAGAGAAGAGTTTGTGTCTGTCCTGCCACCTGGTGACAACCACTCGTTCTAAAAGCTCCCCAATATTTAGAGGGGAGTGAGGACGGAAGAGTGGTGAAAGTAGGGGGTTTGGGAGGAGGGGTGGAAGTAAGCCACCTCTATTTAACCCGCCATTATTACCTAACAACCCCAACAGATACTGCTTCATTTCCACCAGTTTTCAGACCTCACCTGCAGCGGCCGCGTCACGGTACCTACCTACCTACACCACGTGTTGCTTTCCTGCCACACCGACGCCGCCCCGTGACACTGACGCCAATATTCACAACACAACGAATACTTGCCGCTGAGTGACAGTCTTCGAGAAGAGAGGGAGGGAGGGAGGGAGAGGCATCAACTCCCCCTCCAACGCGCTAGTGATGGGGTGAGAGGTAATAAGATGGCTCTTGGTAGTTCGCTCGTCTTAAAACACGCAATGAATCAATCGTTATTATTATTTAAATGTTAGTGTCTTTTAGTGCAACATGAAGTCGCTATTTAATAACCGATACAATTCGAAAATGAAGCTCGTGAAATGTGGACACTGAGGGAGTAAAAACACGTCATTATGCTGAGGTTGTCGACTGGCGGGGCGGTGCCTCTGGGGAACTCTTGGAAATGTCGACAACGCAGTGCAACAGTTTAAGGTTATTATTCATTTGATGGCTAATTAGTTAAATGTTTTAAAGTTACAACTTCCGACATCTCACAATGATTTCCTGGAACACAATCGGGAATATTGCCACAGGTATGAACACTAATTGCAGAAAATAATTGCTAGCCTTGGACGAGTGTAGCATAGTAAAGTATAAACACAAGTGGATATTCAAGTACCATGATAGGTAAACATGGCGGTCATCATAACACTAGCAGCAGGCAGCTCCCTACTTGTTTTTGGTGGTAAGAGGCGGTATTTAGACTTATTTTGGCTCCCTACCTAAAAACCCCGCTTTCCCACCAGGTCCCCAACATTGTAGGGGTTACAAGCCGAAAAAAAAAAATAAAAAATAGGAAATGAGAGCCGCGCTGCTAATCTAGTAATTTACCCGATGACAAACTGCAGTGAAGTGAGCTAGTTCTTGATATAAGTTAAATATACTACCACTGCAGAAAAAAAAAAAAAAATCAAACCCTCATTTTCAGAAACAAAACTTGCAAAATTACATCAGAACAACGCAACGACAGGGAAGGCCGCCCTACAATGCCTGTATATACCACCATACTGTGCCCCCTCCTGCGTTAGGAACACGAGCACACATACAACACATTACCATACCAATAAGCTGTAATACCCTCCCCCACAAACACTAGTTACTGTACATGGCACAGTAGCTTGACACGGTAGCTGCCTTCTCTCTCTCATTGTAGATACCGTAAGTTATGTAATTAAATCAATCTGATTAGTACATAAATGTCTGTTGCTCTGAGATTCACTTGCAATATTGAATTACTAAGTCAACATACGTACTACAGCTGGAAGTGAACTTTGATATGATTTACCAATAAGTTCGCGTGGGTGACGCGGGGTGACCACACGAAGGCGACGAGACAACACAGAATTATTTAACGCTCTCATCTTCACTGAGTCTCTGTCCCTCGAGATATGCGCACAAGTATGGAGTGGGAAGTCTGCCGGTAGTGCGTTACCAACAAAACCAGGAATCTTAAAGTCCACTGCCGACTAGAACATTACCAGGCAAAACAACCGCTATATCAGCAAGTTCTGTGTATACCGACAATGATATTCCAGCCTCTCCTTTCTCAATATTGTCTAGAAACTCAGCGCTCTGATATCAGTAAACCTCTGCAGATATTGGCAGCCCTGCGGGACCCCACAACACAGCGCCTTGCCACTCGCTGGTTGGCTAAAAAACCTTGGCCGCTCACATCTCGCGCCTCGCTGCCTGACGCAAGCCGCGCCGCTCGCCCGCTCGACACCACAGGAAGAAATGCATGGAATCTGTAAGGTGTCAGGAAGGGATTTGTGAACCCTTTGGTGGCAATGCACATTGTTCCTGTGTGTTCCTCTCCCCCAGCAGTGATAATAATGAAGCAATTATATAGTGATAATGAAGCATTATAAGCCTTTACCTCCCAAATGCCGCCGTGCAGGAAGCTGGTGAAAAGGGTGGACGTGGAATTCAGCCCACACGGGATTCAGCCCATGGAATTCAGCCCACGCGGGATTCAGCCTACGGAATTCTGCCCACGCGGGGTTCAGTCCACACGGGATTCAGCCCAAGGAATTCAGCCCACGCGGGATTCAGCCCACACGGGATTCCGCCCACACGGAATTCAGCCCACGGAATTCAGCCCACACGGAATTCAGCCCACATGGGATTCAGCCCACGCGGGATTCAGCCCACGCGGGATTCAGCCCACGCGGGATGCAGCCCACAGGATTCAGCCCACACGGGATTCAGCCCACACGGGATTCAGCCCTCGGAATTGCGAATGTGAACACACCCTCTCTCTCATCACGTATATATGC
>NW_026973672.1:1402500-1407500 GCF_035594125.1 Scylla paramamosain
TAATTGGAAAAACAAAAAGTAAAACAGAAAAATAAGCCTCCCCCAGAAAAAAAAACTAAGTTACAAACTGAAGAAACTAAAAAAAAACTATTAGAATATATATATATATATATATATATATATATATATATATATATATATATATATATATATATATATATATATATATATATATATATGGCTTGCTATGGTGCTCAACCTCCTCGTGGTGCAAGCTGGGTTCGGCGAATAGAGCACTAACTACTGTAAAAATAATGAATAGTCAAAGAATAATATTGCTTTAAGTTATTTACTTTTCTTTTCTAAAAATCCGTTCAGTAGAAATGGTCATATTTCTAAGGGTTCCATGTCAATTAAACCCCTATTCAACTCAACAGTGTGGGCCCGTGAGTTAAGTCCCGTGTGGGCTGAATCCCGTGTGGGCTGAATCCCGTGGCCTGAATCCCGTGTGGGCTGAATCCCGTGTGGGCTGAATTCAGTGGGCTGAATCCCGTGTGGGCTGAATCCCGTGTGGACTGAACCCCGCGTGGGCTGAATTCCGTGGGCTGAATCCCGCGTGGGCTGAATTCCATGGGTTGAATCCCGTGTGGGCTGAATTCCGCGTGGGCTGAATCCCGTGTGGGCTGAATTCCGTGGGCTGAATCCCGTGTGGGCTTAATTCCGTGTGGGCTGAATTCCGTGGGCAGAATCCCGCGTGGGCTGAATCCCGTGTGGGCTGAATTCCGTGGGCTGAATCCCGTGTGGGCTGAATTCCGTGTGGGCTGAATTCCGTGGGCTGAATCCTGTGCGGGCTGAATACCAATGGAACCGGTGAAAAGCGGCTTGCCAGCCATCGCTGCCTTCACCATAACAAACTTATTCCGCGGTGTGTTTGCGCCACCGAGAGGAACTTAAAGTCCCTCCTGCGCGCTTACAAATGGTATTCGATTTTCACGTGTTTGGAATGGAGTCTGCGAGGGATATTGATACGAGGGGGCACTTGAGAAGGAAATGATAAATAATGGTGTTGAAATGTTTACATTAAAATACATTACGAGGCAGAAAAAGTAGATATTGAGTACACACACACACACACACACACACACACACACACACACACACACGTACAGACTGAACAATAAAAAAAACAATAATAATAATCACGTGGAAATAAACAAATTAAGGAAACTACACAACCTGCAGAAAGAGACACGAGTAAAGGAGAGAAAAAGAAGAAAAAGAAAAAAAAAAGGGAAAAAGACTAAAAAGAGTGACCTCCAATTACACGTTGTCAGGACCAACCACCAACCACCACAAGGGTCTCAAGGAGGAGAATGCACATGAGAGAGAGAGAGAGAGAGAGAGAGAGAGAGAGAGAGAGAGAGAGAGAGAGAGAGAGAGAGAGAGAGAGAGACGGAAGCTATGTGGAAAAGGAAACAAATTTTGAAAATACACAAGCATACTGGATAAACACACACACACATACACACACACACACACAAGGAATAATACAATACATTTCATCATCTCAATGCACTTTCTCTCTCTCTCTCTCTCTCTCTCTCTCTCTCTCTCTCTCTCTCTCTCTCTCTCTCTCTCTCTCTCTCTCTCTCTCTCTCTCTCTCTCTCTCTCTCTCTCTCTCTCTTCTGGAATCTTTTATTCTCAGACGAGGCATCAAAAGAAGACTAAGTCATGGAAGAGAGACATGATGAAAGTGCACCAGAAAAGAAGTAACGAATGCTGGGAACACACACACACACACACACACACACACACACACACGCGGATAATGATACTGAAAGAGATGAAAAGTATGATGCAAGGAAGATGATATTAAAGGAGACACGACTGTGCAGGGAAGAAATAAAATGCTACAAAAAAGAAAATAATGGGTGTTGGGAAAAAAAAAGGAACAAAGAAAAATAATGCCAAAACGAGAGAAGGCGAGGACAAGGAGGAAGAGGAGGAAGATAATTTCTGGGAAAGGGTAGAGGTCATTGAGATAGGAAGGTCCTAACCTAACCTAACCTTCCTATCTCAATGGTAGAGGTGGTGTGAAAGATTTTTTTTTTTTCTTTCGCCAGAGAGAAAGGAAGGAGGTTGGATGAGGCTGCGTACGTGTTAAAGAAGAGGAGGATATTAAAGAAGGAAAATAATAACAGAGCTAAAACATATAGAGAGAAGAAGAAGAAGCGGAAGAGAAGAAAAGAAAGAGAGAAATGAGGAACGATTATGGAGGGCACTTACAAAATGACGTGAAATTTGTTATTGCTGCACTAAAGCGCACACACACACACACACACAGATAGATAGATAGATAGATAGATAGTTTATTGACCACAGTGCATATAAAGAACAATAGATAAAAAGTACAAATAAATTCACTAATACTACTAAAGTTAATAGTAACACTTTATAACTGGTGTAGTCCACAAAAATTTCCATACTTTAATACATTTTTAAATAATTACAAACAACTGCCAACCATTATACCACTATTCTAAGACATTTAGCACCTCATGTAACATCTTACACATACTTTCACGAGGAAAAGTATCAGCAAATATGTCCTCTAATACAGTGACATTATAAATATGTCTAAGATGAGCTGTTAGAGGACACACTTCTACCGCATGTCTCTCTGTCTGTATTCCTCCACAACTACACAACCGCTCCTCCACTGGCAAAACGCCCTCTCCCTCTGCGGTTCCAGCGCCCAGTCTCGATCGCAAGACGGTGACCACACAGACGGAAACGGGTAAAAGATATTCTGTGTAAATCGTTAACTAGATGTTTTTGTTTGTAAAGGTCAGGTACTTTTAAATTGTGGATTTATCTCTTTATATGTTTTGCAACGGGATGAATCTGAATGTGCTATATCAATTACAAACATTTTCTATAATTGTTGACATACTCAGTGGCTCAGTATTAATAAAGGTGTCTATATTTCTTGATGTAGGTGTACGTGAGGCAAGTGTTACTCTTATAGCCAGTATCAGAGGATCATCATTCATTCCTGACCTTTCTAGCCATATATTCCTAAAAAATTTATGTTGCTTAACTTTGATAAGGTCTGAGACTGATGGCAAACCCACCTCAGCGTAACATACTATGTTAGGCGTTGTTTTTCTAACCCCCAGCATTTGTTTTAGTGCCCAGTTATACAGTTTGGTGACAGGCTTATAATCAGCACTAACCCAGGATTCACATCCGTATAGAATTGCAGACATTAAAGCGGCCTCAAAAACTCTACGTTTGACAATAAAAGGCAAATCATTATTCTTTGTAACAAATGAAACATATTTTAATACATGACACAACTTTGCTGTTGAATGTGCTTTAAACTGCTGAGGACACTGACCCATCACTGGTGAATGGTGATCCCAAGTAAATGTAACTGTGGCAAGTGTTCAATCACCAAACTGTTCACAATGAATTGCATCTGCATCGCCGTCATTCACCATGAATAACAAAGAAACTAGTTTCTAGCGTTTGTTTACCATACATACCGTAATCTCTACAGAACTGGTCCAATATTTCAACCTTCTTTATTAAATTAGCTCGACTTGTTGACAATAACACGGTGTCATCCATTAAAACTAAGACATGTAACCAGTCTAAAAATCTCTCTGGCATACACTGTTCTTTAATCATTTTAACCAATTCATTGATGTAGATTATTGAAGAGGATGCAGGAGGTGGGGGAGCCCTGACAGCACCCCCAGCGTAAGCAGTAAACAATGCTGAGACCCACCACACTTTGTGTCACCCTGTACAATGGCGGTCAGCGCTCCCAGCATCACCATCCCACAACCCAATCTTTTCAACACAGTTAACAATTTGTTCCTTGGTATTAAGTCATAAGCTTTTGAAAAATCTACGAACATGACAAATAATTTTTCTTTTTTACGTCTAGCAGTATCAACCAGCAAGCGTAGCGTAACAATGTGTTCTATACAGCCGCGACCATCTCTGGGCCCCGGCTTGTTCCCTCAGTGGTCTGAACCAGTGACTCAACCTCTCACACAATACCATGTCAAACAATTTTGCCAGTGAATTCAAGATGCTGATTCCACGATAATTATGAGGGTTGTGTCTGTCACCCTTCTTAAAAATAGTGAATACTTTTGCCTTAATCCAAGAACATGGGTAACTACCAAACAAGAAAACGTTGTTAAACAGAGTTACTATATAGCTAATACCCACTGAGCTGGCAACAAGCTAAACACACCCGGTGGCAACCCATCTGGTCCACACGACTTATCAGGATGCATTCTCTTTATCTGTTGTTGTACCTCCGCGACAGAGATTTGTTGTTCGTCTAAGACAGGAATTGTCACGTCAGTAGTTACTTCCACATCATCATCATTAACCGTATCCGCGTTTAAGATGGTCTCGAAATAGGCTTTAAACTCATCACTGCTAGGACACGAATTTCCATTGTTTTCACTTGCATACTCGCCCTTCCAATTTATAGCTTTCCAAACTCTACTGTCGTCTCTGTCACTCAGCAACCTTTCCCACCTACCAAGCTGCATGTCTACCTGTTCACTTCTCTGATTCCTACAGACACTCTGTTGCACACACGAATATAGGGCGTTTGTAATACCACTCTCTACCTCTGAAATTTCTACATTTCCATTGAAAAAGTTTAGGTCTTTTTGGGAAATAACATTGCTGAACACTTCTTTATCAATATTCATGAATTTCAGTGGTCTTCTAAACAAGTTCTTTTTTTACACTGACACTGTACAGAGCCGCGTGGTCTCCCAATTGGCGTGTTCTGTCGATAAGATTGTCCAGGTCCATACCAGTGCCAGAGACTGTGAGTGTTATGGGGGCGTGGTCTGATGGCAGGTCGACGCGTTGTACTACAGAAAAATCATCTATGTACCTAATCATAGTACACGATGCCATGCATACGTCAACCTCTGAGATCCACGCATCTCGTCTCCGAAAATGTCTTATTTCCAAGAAAATGTTTCTGTTCAGTTTTCAAATTGTTCATAACAAGCATAGA